>NC_059220.1:2919841-3027341 GCF_020615455.1 Coregonus clupeaformis
TCCAGAAAATCACATTGTATGATTTTTAAGTAATTAATTTGCACTTTCCGTGTCAATAAAGTTTAATGAATGTATTTGAATTGAGAAAGAGAGATCTTATCTTCATGTTTGATTCAACCATCCTTGTTTTATGTTTACTTTGGAAATGAAAGTGCTCTAACTTTCCGTGTCAATAAAGTTTAATGAATTGATTTGGATTGAGAGAGAGCGAGTGGAAGAGAGAGAGAGACAAACAGTAAGAGAGCAAGAGAAAGGGAGAGAGAGGGAGAAGCTCCTCCCGTGTGCAGTAAGGATCCATGCAAATCAAATCTAATTGTATTTGTCACATGCTTGGTAAACAACAGGTGTAGACTAACAGTAAAATGCTTCCTTACAGGCCCTTCCAAACAATGTAGAGTAACAATATAGAAAAATAACAATACAAGGAATAAATACACATTAAATCCATTTTACCTCATTTATAAAAGCATGTCAAATGTGCAACCAGAGGAAAAAAAACTCTAGACCACCTTTACTCCACACACAGAGACGCATACAAAGCTCTCCCTCACCCTCCATTTGGCAAATCTGACCATAACTCTATCCTCCTGATTCCTGCTTACAAGCAAAAACTAAAGCAGGAAGTACCAGTGACTCGCTCAATACAGAAGTGGTCATGACTACGCTATAGGACTGTTTTAACGATAACTTGGATATACACGGGGTACCAGTACCGAGTGGATGTGCAGGGCTACCAGGTAATTGAGGTAATTATATACATATAGGTAGGGGTAAGGTGACTAGGCAACAGGATAGATAATAAACAGTAGCAGCAGCGTATGTGAAGAGTCAAAAGAGTTTGTGCAAAAGGGGTCAATGCAGATAGTCCGGGTAGCTATTTGGTTAAATATTTAGTAGTATTACGGCTTGGGGGGGTAGAAGCTGTTCAGGGTCCTGTTGGTTCCAGACTTGGTGTGTCGGTACCGCTTGCCATGCAGTAGCAGAGAGAACAGTCTACGACTTAGGTGGCTGGAGTCTTTGAAAATGTTTAGGGCCTTCCTCTGACACCGCCTGGTATAGAGGTCCTGGATGGCATGGGAGCTCGGCCCCAGTGATGTACTGGGCCGTACTCACCACCCTCTGTAGCGCCTTGCGGTCGGATGCCGAGCTGCTCTCAATACTGTAGAACGTTTTGAGGACCCATTCCAAATCTTTTCAGCCTCCTGAGGCATTTTCGTGCCTTCTACACGACTGTGTCTGGACCATGTTAGTACCTCAGTGATGTGGAAACCGAGGAACTTAAAAAAAACTCTTGACCCGCTCCACTTCAGCCCCGTCAATGTTAATTTGGGCCTGTTCGGCCCTCCTTTTCCTGTAGTCCACGATCATCTCCTTTGTCTTGGTCACGTTGAGGGAGAGGTTGTTGTCCTGGCACCACACGGCCAGGTCTCTGACCTCCTCCCTATGGGCTGTCTCATCGTTGTCGTCGGTGATCAGGCCTACCACTGACGTGTCATCAGCAAACGTAATGATGGCGTTGGAGTCATGCTTGGCCACGCAGTCGTGGGTGAACAGGGAGTACAGGAGGCGACTAAGCACGCACCTCTAAGGGGCCCACGTGTTGAGGATCAGCATGGCGGATGTGTTGTCGCCTACCCTTACCACCTGGGGGCCCGTCAGGAAGAGATTGCGTCATCTGTGGATCTGTTGGGGCTTTATGCGAATTGGATTGGGTCCAGGGTGTCTGGGATGATGGTGTTGATGTGAGTCATGACCAGCTTTTCAAACCATTTCATGGCTACAGATGTGAGTGCTAGGGGGCGATATTCATTTAGACAGGTTACCTTGCCGTTCTTGGGCACAGGGACTATGGAGGTCTGCTTGAAACATGTAGCTATTACAGACTGGGTCAGGGAGAGGCTGGAAATGTCAGTGAAGACACTTGCCAGCTGGTCAGCGCATGCTCTGAGTACGCGTCCTGGTAATCCATCGGGGCCTGCTGTGAATGTTAACCTGTTTAAAGGTCTAACTCACATCGGCTACGGAGTGATCTCATGCATGCTTCAGTTACTTGCCTCAAAGTCGAGTACAGAAGGCATTAATCTTGTCTGGTAGGCTCGAGTCACTGGGCAGCTCACGGCTGGGCCTCCCTTTGTGTAATCCGTGATAGTTTGCAAACCCTGCCACATCCGCCGAGCATCAGAGCCGGAGTAGTAGGATTCGATCTTAGTCCTGTATTGACACTTTGCCTGTTTGATGGTTCGTCTGAGGATCGTAGCGGGATTTCTTATAAGAGTTTGGATGTGTCCGCTCCATGAAAAGCAGCAACTCTAGCCTTTAGCTCAGATGTTGCCTGTAATCCATGGTTTCTGGTCGGGATATGTACGTACGGTCACTGTGGGGATGATGTCATCGATGCACTTTAATGAAGCCGGTGACTGATGGGGTAGACTCTTCACTGTTATCGGATTAATCCCGGAACATATTCTAGTCTGTGCTAGCGAAACAGTACGGTAGTTTAGCATCCTCTTCATCGGACCACTTCCGTATTGAGCCGGTATCAAATCAAATTTTATTTTATTGGCTGCATACACATATTTTGCAGATGTTATCGCGGGTGTAGCGAAATGCTTATGTTCCTAGCTCCAACAGTGTAGTAATACCTAACAATACACAACAACACACAAATCCATCACATAAAAAGAAAGGAATTAATAAATATTAGAACGAGCAATGTCAGAGTCCGGAACATAAACGTGTATATGATGGTGTGTATAGACATTATGGACAGTATATGGTACTTCCTGTTTTGAGTTTTAGCTTGTAAGCAGGAATAAGGAGGATAGAGTTATGGTCAGATTTGCCAAATGGAAGGCGAGGGAGAGCTTTGTACGCGTCTCTGTGTCTGGAGTAAAGGTGGTCTAGGGTTTTTGCCTCTAGTTGCACAGGTGACATGCTGGTAGAAATGAGGTAAAACGGATCTCAGTTTTCCTGCATTACAATCACCGGCCACTAGGAGTGCCAACCGTTGGGTGGTAAATAGACAGCTACGAAAAAAATAGTGTGGTCTACTGCTTATCATGAGATATTCTAACTCAGGCGTGCAGAACCCCGAGACTTCCTTAATATTAGAGATCAGCGCACCAGCTGTTGTTAACAAAAGAGACACCCCCCCTCCCCCTGTACACACGCAAATACAAATGTCCTGACACACACTGTCGTTCCTTATCGACCATAACGTTGCCTCGGTGGACGCAGACGGAAACATTCTAGCACGTGTGTGTGTGTGTGTGTGTGTGTGTGTGTGTGTGTGTGTGTGTGTGTAAAGTGTTTTCTCTTCACCCTCCACAGGATGTGCACTCTGACCCCAGGGTGAGGAATTCAGTTCCCACAAGTCTGGCTCTCAGCTTGGATTTTAGCACAAATCCTCTTGCGTTGTGCAACTAGTGATATTCACAGAAGTATTTTGAACGTTGGAAGTTGGTGAAAAGTGGAAGTAGGATTCTAACAACATCTTTAATTTATTGCTGCAACTATGTTATAATGTGTATTACTGAATAAGATCTTCAGTAAACGCAGAAAAATGAAGTGTATTTCCCAAAGGAGAGTTCACTATGTGTTTATTATCTATTTAACTAGGCAAGTCAGTTAAGGACAAATTCTTATTTACAATGACGGCCTACACCGGCCAAACCCGGACGACGCTGCGCCAATTGTGCGCCGCCCTATGGGACTCCCAATCACGGCCGGTTGTGATACAGCCTGGAATCGAACCAGCGGGGTCCCGTGTAGCTCAGTTGGTAGAGCACGGCGCTTGCAACGCCAGGGTTGTGGGTTCGATTCCCACGGGGGGCCAGTATGAAAAAATGTATGCACTCACTAACTGTAAGTCGCTCTGGATAAGAGCGTCTGCTAAATGACTAAAATGTAAACATATAAATGTACATTTTACATTTACATTTTAGTCATTTAGCAGACGCTCTTATCCAGAGCGACTTACAGTTAGTGAATACATATTTTTTTTATACTGGCCCCCCGTGGGAATCGAACCCACAACCCTGGCGTTGCAAACGCCATGCTCTATCAACTGAGCTACATCCCTGCCGGCCATTCCCTCCCCTACCCTGGACGACGCTGGGCCAATTGTGCGCCGCCCATGAGTCTCCCGGTCGCGGCCGGCGGCGACAGAGCCTGGATTCGAACCAGGATCTCTAGTGGCACAGTTAGCACTGCGATGCAGTGCCTTAGACCACTGCGCCACTCAGGAGTGTGGACGCCTCAAGCGCTGAGATGCAGCGCCTTGGACCGCTGCGCCACTCGGGAGCCATGTGTGGACAAACATGCCAAGCAATCAGACACTGAATAGTTTCAGCTTACTAAAGTACAACCTATCTGTTCACATCCATCCACGCTCTGTGCCCATCTTTCCCGTTCCTTTGGGACTGAGGCACATGTAGCTGACAATAACACACCACAGATGGTATTGGACAGGACATGGACTCAACACCGTTTTTCTTTTTAGGTCTGACTAATTTTTTCTGACAAAAGAGCCAACTATCCCTTTAACAGAGCCAACTATCCCTTTAACAGAGCCAAATATCCCTTTAACAGCATGTGGAAACCATTTCTACTGTAAGCCTATATCTATATTTGGACCATCGAGGCCTGAGAAAATGACTGAAGTGAATATTTGCATCAATGTCCTGGTGGCATCACAGAACTCTCCAGATAACGGATGGTTAGTTTCACACATTTGACTCTTCAAACAGTGCATTCTGTACACACTGACTATGGATTTATATCTCAATAAGGAAGAAATGTCTTTCTCTCTCCCACCACCCAAGGGACAGAGTTTGCGTGTTGTAACTACAAAGAAACTCTTTCCAGACCAGTCAAAAAGCTATGGAAGAAATTCCCTCTATGTTTTGGCAAGGTCTGGGATAGCTGTGTTAAGGGCAGGGCGAGAGGAGAGGAGAGGAGAGGAGAGGAGAGGAGAGGAGGGAAGGAAGAGGAGAGAGGAGGAGAGGAGAGAGAATAGAGAGAGAAGGAGAGACGAGAGAGGAGGAGAGAGGAGGAGAGGAGAGAGAAGAGGAGAGAGGAGAGAGGAGAGGGAGGAGAGAGGAGGAGAGAGAGAGAGAGAGGAGGGGAGTTGGTTTGCAGCATGAGTGATTGATTGTCATGTTCTGAGAGTGGTGGGAAAGAACTCCAGAGTGTCAAGTCAGGATGCCCTGTTAAGGGTAATCACACTACCAGCAGACACATTAAACTTTTTTTTATTTTTTTTATTAAACTTCCTGCAATGGGTGGGGTGTGGGTGTGGGTGTGTGTGGGTGTGGGTGTGGGTGTGTGTGTGTGTGTGTGTGTGTGTGACCCCATCCATCAGTGTAAACGAGGCAGGGGCAAGGCAGCGTGACCGAAGGTCGAGTCGTTGGGTTAAAGAGTTTCTCAGAGATTTAGAACTGGACTGGATCAACTATGACAGACCAGACACACACTGCCTGCAAACCCCTCATCTAACCCCTGAACATGTCCCGATTCAAACTTTCGTGGACACATCAGCTCATAACTCTCTCTCTCGCTAATGTCACCTCTCCCGGGTCGTACAGCAAAGCGGAGAACACCATCGTGTTCGTGACATTCTCATCTTTCCATATATTGTGGGCCAAACCGTTCGGACGCAACAGATGTTTTCATGAAAAGACAGATTTTTGGGATGCCTCATGGTCTCATGTAATTGGTCTGTCGTTGTAATAAACACTAAGTTACACTATGCATCATATATCAAATATGGTTCTGTGTGATGGCACTAATTCTGGAAGGTGACAGGGACAGAGGGTCTGTTTGATGATAGAGCACTGGTTCACATGACAGACGTAGTCAGACGGTAAGGGAATGCACTGGTTGGACATTCCTGTATTTGTCACCGTTGACCTGTCTGCCTGCCTGTCTGCCTGCCTGTCTGCCTGCCTGCCTGCCTGCCTGCCTGCCTGCCTGCGTCTGCCTGCCTGTCTGTCTGCCTTCCTGTCTGTCTGCCTTCCTGTCTGTCTGCCTTCCTGTCTGTCTGTTCTGTTCCTCTTTTATTGACAGTGGGCTGCAGCCCGTAGCCAGGACTAAACCAATGATGTATATAAACCCTGGATTGCTGATGCTATGTATTGGCCAATGAGAGGCTTTGAAGCCACCGGTCGGCCATATTGGAACTCCCCAGAAGAAGCAGTCCTACAGCATTTAATTTCAATGTTTCATGTATAAGATGACATGTATTTAAGTATTTATGTTGTTGTAGTGTGGACAGTAACATTTAGTACTTTCAGAAAATTATACTGTTTAGCTTTACATTTTTACATTTTAGTCATCAAAGCCACAACCCTGGTGTTGCAAACGCCAAGCTCTACCAACTGAGCTACATCCCTGCCGGCCATTCCCTCCCCTACCCTGGACGACGCTGAGCCAATTGTGCGCCGCCCCATGGGGTCTCCCGGTCGCGGCCGGCCACGACAGAGCCTGGGGGTTTAGCTCACATAATATAAGTATAGATGAAAGTTGTCTGTAATAGAATAAACGTGGCAAAAACAAAATGTATAAACTGATGTAAACAATAATAAATGCATTTCTATAGCTTCCAAAAATATTGTATGTATATAGATACAGTACCAGTCAAAAGTTTGGAGACACCTACTCACTCAAGGGTTTTTCTTTGTTTTTTACTATTTTCTACATTGTTTTGATGACCGCACTTGAAGAAACATTCAAAGTTCTTGAAATGTTCCGGATTGACTGACCTTCATGTCTTAAAGTAATGACGGACTGTCGTTTCTCTTTGCTTATTTGAGCTGTTCTTGGCATAATACGGACTTGGTCTTTTACCAAATAGGGCTATCTTCTGTATACCACCCCTACCTTGTCACAACACAACTGATTGGTTCAAACGCATTAAGAAGGAAATAAATTCCACAAATTAACTTTTAACAAGGCACACCTGTTAATTGAAATGCATTCCAGGTGACTACCTCATGAAGCTGGTTGAGAGAATGCCAAGAGTATGCAAAGCTGTCATCAAGGCAAAGGGTGGCTACTTTGAAGAATCTCAAATATAAAATATATTTTGATTTGTTTAACACTTTTTTGGTTACCACATGATTCCATATGTGTTATTTCATAGTTTTGATGTCTTCACTATTATTCTACAATGTAGAAAACAGTAAAAAATAAAGAAATATATATGCGTGTTTAAAACGATATATATTTTCCTTTATTATTTTCCCCTAACCCTACCACCTCTCCACTAATTGGAGTAAACTAATGGACAACAACACTTAGGCTTCTACTTCCAACTTAAACACAATATATACATTTTACGGACTCAATCTATTTTACAATAGTTATATTTTGTCTGTTTTTAGTCCTTCCTCAACCTCTCCCATCTATTTCTGATGTCCATCCAGTTTGATTTCTATTTGCCATATATTTTTCAACTGTGCCGTTTCACAAAAGTTCTGAAACCTACATACATTTTACGGACACAGTATATTTTATATTTGTTATCTTTGTTGTTATTAGTCCCACCCTTCAGCTCCACTCAACCCCTCCCATCTATCTCTTAACACCATCCATATTGGATTTCTATTTGCCATATATTTTTCAACTGTGCTGTGATGTTTCACAAAAGTTCTGAACCTTTCTATTCTCATAGTTTCTACAGATTGTCAATTTATTTTAAATTTTTTTTGCTACAAGTATTATATTATTGATCGATTGACTATGACTTTTCAAATCACCCAGTAGTGCTATATGCAGTTAGCTCCAGGTAAATGTTGCTATTCTTCATCCCTTCCTGGACCTGACTGAAAGTGACCTTACTCCCTCCTCCTGAGTCGACTGACTGAAACATGACGGAACATTTCTCTTTACGCAATCCAGCGGTTCTCAGTGAGGTAAGACAGGACGCTAGTCAGAGTGAGGTGTGGACCACTTCCTGTTACAGCCTGGCCCCAATGGAGGTGACAGACAGGTCTGATGACTGATTCATTTCCAGTTGCTTTGACTTCCTGCACATTATTCAGACAAAGGCCATCAGGCCCAAACTCTTGAACCATTCAACTTCACTGCCTTCACCTGCCTGAGGAGTGGATTAGAAGAGTCATTCTGAGGAGCTGAGGTGAGAAACAGGAAGACTGTCTGAAACAGATTGACACCACCACTCCTGCCCTTTAGGTTCATCCTCTCTAAGTCTGTCCATTAGTTAGAAAGACCTGGGGCCGTATGTATCAATCGTCTCAGAATAGGTGGGCTGTAGTCTTTTTCATTTTGATCTAAAAGGCTAACTGCCAGTCCTGAGGAGGGATTAATAGTCTTGAGGAGGAGCAGGAGTAGGAGGACCGTCTAAAGGAGGAGCAGGAGGACCGTCTAAAGGAGGAGCAGGAGTAGGAGAACCATCTAAAGGAGGAGCAGGAGGACCGTCTAAAGGAGGAGCAGGAGTAGGAGGACCGTCTAAAGGAGGAGCAGGAGCAGGGGGACCGTCTAAAGGAGGAGCAGGAGGACCGTCTAAAGGAGGAGCAGGAGTAGGAGGACCGTCTAAAGGAGGAGCAGGAGCAGGGGGACCGTCTAAAGGAGGAGCAGGAGGACCGTCTAAAGGAGGAGCAGGAGTAGGAGGACCGTCTAAAGGAGGAGCAGGAGTAGGAGGACCGTCTAAAGGAGGAGCAGGAGTAGGATGACCGTCTAAAGGAGGAGCAGGAGTAGGAGGACCGTCTAAAGGAGGAGCAGGAGTAGGAGGACCGTCTAAAGGAGGAGCAGGGGTAGGAGGACCGTCTAAAGGAGGAGTAGGAGGACCGTCTAAAGGAGGAGCAGGAGTAGGAGGACCGTCTAAAGGAGGATCAGGAGTAGGAGGACCGTCTAAAGGAGGAGCAGGAGCAGGATGACCGTCTAAAGGAGGAGCAGGAGTAGGAGGACCGTCTAAAGGAGGAGCAGGAGTAGGAGGACCGTCTAAAGGAGGAGCAGGAGTAGGAGGACCGTCTAAAGGAGGAGCAGGAGTAGGAGGACCGTCTAAAGGAGGAGCAGGAGTAGGAGGACCGTCTAAAGGAGAAAGGAGTAGGAGGACCGTCTAAAGGAGGAGCAGGAGTAGGAGGACCGTCTAAAGGAGGAGCAGGAGTAGGAAGACCGTCTAAAGGAGGAGCAGGAGTAGGAGGACCGTCTAAAGGAGGAGCAGGAGTAGGAGGACCGTCTAAAGGAGGAGCAGGAGTAGGAGGACCGTCTAAAGGAGGAGCAGGAGTAGGAGGACCGTCTAAAGGAGAAGCAGGAGTAGGAGGACCGTCTAAAGGAGGAGCAGGAGTAGGAGGACCGTCTAAAGGAGGAGCAGGAGTAGGAAGACCGTCTAAAGGAGGAGCAGGAGTAGGAGGACCATCTAAAGGAGGAGTAGGAGGACCGTCTAAAGGAGGAGCAGGAGTAGGAGGACCGTATAAAGGAGGAGCAGGAGTAGGAGGACCGTCTAAAGGAGGAGCAGGAGTAGGAGGACTGTCTAAAGGAGGAGCAGGAGTAGGAGGACCGTCTAAAGGAGGAGCAGGAGTAGGAGGACCGTCTAAAGGAGAAGCAGGAGGACCGTCTAAAGGAGGAGCAGGAGTAGGAGGACCGTCTAAAGGAGAAGCAGGAGTAGGAGGACCGTCTAAAGGAGGAGCAGAAGTAGGAGGACCATCTAAAGGAGGAGTAGGAGGACCGTCTAAAGGAGGAGCAGGAGTAGGAGGACCGTCTAAAGGAGGAGCAGGAGGACCATCTAAAGGAGGATCAGGAGTAGGAGGACCGTCTAAAGGAGGAGCAGGAGCAGGAGGACCGTCTAAAGGAGGAGCAGGAGTAGGAGGACCGTCTAAAGGAGGAGCAGGAGTAGGAGGACCGTCTAAAGGAGGAGCAGGAGTAGGAGGACCGTCTAAAGGAGGAGCAGGAGTAGGAGGACCGTCTAAAGGAGAAGCAGGAGTAGGAGGACCGTCTAAAGGAGGAGCAGGAGTAGGAGGACCGTCTAAAGGAGGAGCAGGAGTAGGAGGACCGTCTAAAGGAGGAGCAGGAGTAGGAGGATCGTCTAAAGGAGAAGCAGGAGTAGGAGGACCGTCTAAAGGAGGAGCAGGAGTAGGAGGACCGTCTAAAGGAGGAGCAGGAGCAGGAGGACCGTCTAAAGGAGGAGCAGGGGTAGGAGGACCGTCTAAAGGAGGAGCAGGAGTAGGAGGACCGTCTAAAGGAGGAGCAGGAGCAGGAGGACCGTCTAAAGGAGGAGCAGGAGCAGGAGGACCGTCTAAAGGAGGAGCAGGAGCAGGAGGACCGTCTAAAGGAGGAGCAGGAGTAGGAGGACCGTCTAAAGGAGGAGCAGGAGTAGGAGGACCGTCTAAAGGAGGAGCAGGAGCAGGAGGACCGTCTAAAGGAGGAGCAGGAGTAGGAGGACCGTCTAAAGGAGGAGCAGGAGTAGGAGGACCGTCTAAAGGAGGAGTAGGAGGACCGTCTAAAGGAGGAGCAGGAGTAGGAGGACCGTCTAAAGGAGGAGCAGGAGTAGGAGGACCGTCTAAAGGAGGAGCAGGAGTAGGAGGACCGTCTAAAGGAGGAGTAGGAGGACCGTCTAAAGGAGGAGCAGGAGTAGGAGGACCGTCTAAAGGAGGAGTAGGAGTAGGAGGACCGTCTAAAGGAGGAGTAGGAGGACCGTCTAAAGGAGGAGCAGGAGTAGGAGGACCGTCTAAAGGAGGAGCAGGAGTAGGAGGACCGTCTAAAGGAGGAGCAGGAGCAGGAGGACCGTCTAAAGGAGGAGCAGGAGGACCATCTAAAGGAGGAGCAGGAGGACCGTCTAAAGGAGGAGCAGGAGTAGGAGGACCGTCTAAAGGAGGAGCAGGAGGACCGTCTAAAACAGACTGGCCCCACCACTTACTTTAGGTTCAGCCACCCTGGTTACATTCCAAATGGAACCCTATTCACTATAGACCAATAGGGCTCTGGTCAAATGTAGTGCACTATACAAGGAATACGGTGCCAAGTGTCTCTATTGGTTTACAGAGACAGAAAACAGAGCAGAGTTCAGTGCTGTAATGTAAGCTAGGACTGTGACGGTCATGGGATTTTTTTTATCCTGAAAAACTCCCCAGTCCTTAACGATTACAAGCATACCCATAGCATGATGCAGCCACCACTATGCTTGAAAATATGGAGAGTGGTATTCAGTAATGTGTCATATTGGATTTGATATGTTTTTCTAAGTAGTGAGAACGCTCGGGAGCGGGCAGTGTTGAAAAATAATGTACAACTAATGTCCTTTTCTTAATTGTAGTTTGGTAATTGACTAAAACAAGTATTTGCTGTGAGCCAATGGGGTAACCTAGGTAACCACAACGTTCTATCTAAGGAACTGTCAGATTCATAATAATACCCCCAGAATTAGCCACACTGAGAGACGCATTGGAATACATTGAATAGATGGAGCACGGTACAATAAATTGCATTAAAACACGATTTAAAATGTATTTTCGGAAGGGCTGTGGACACCGTTCATGTAATATTTTAAATATATACACACACATCAGACGGTATTGGCAAAGAGTTTCTAAACCCAGAGGCGCAACATCACAAGACTTCAAGGAACGCTTGCAAAACAGACCAGGCCGGGGTTTGGGATTCGAGAAGTCAATGAGAGAAGTGAAAAATTATTTTTTATTTATTATTATAAAGAAACAACAGAGATTCAAGCCAATGTTTTAAGTAGTTGAACATGTTATTAATCCAACCTCGTGAAAGTGACAAACTGACACATTTTCATTTTCGTCAAAAGCAAATTTATATCGAAGGAGTGCCTTTGATTTGACGGCCTGCACATGCGCAGTTCGGCGCGAGACACGCATGAGCTTAGCTCGCCAACGTTGCCATGACATCGCCTACAAGTGTGATCTGGGATTTCTTTTGGAGAAAACACTTTCTGCCTATCTGCATAGTGTACCGTCTTTGGAATTGGGGAGCTATTTCATCGTTTTTTTCCACAGGTACATTATTTACCCATTTCAATCCTATAGCAACCCTATGCTTGGCTTGACTGTTATGGGAAGAGCAGACCGTCCGATATGCCCTTCAACATTTTGATATGCAACCTGGAATAAAGATTTAAGAGGAACGGTGCTTCTATAGTGAAACAAATCTCACATCTGTGCCGTTTGCGAGCGCTGTTGTTAGGCTACGTTGTTAAGCTACATTGTTAGGCTACGTTGTTAGGCTACGTTGTTAAGCTACGTTGTTAGGCTACGTTGTTAGGCTATGGCTACGTTGTTAGGCTACGTTGTTAGGCTATGGCTACGTTGTTAGGCTACGTTGTTAGGCTATGGCTACGTTCTTAGGCTACGTTGTTAGGCTACGTTGTTAGGCTATGGCTACGTTGTTAGGCTATGTTGTTAGGCTATGGCTACGTTGTTAGGCTATGGCTACGTTCTTAGGCTACGTTGTTAGGCTACGTTGTTAGGCTATGGCTACGTTGTTAGGCTACGTTGTTAGGCTACGTTGTTAGGCTATGGCTACGTTGTTAGGCTACGTTGTTAGGCTATGGCTACGTTGTTAGGCTACGTTGTTAGGCTACGTTGTTAGGCTATGGCTACGTTGTTAGGCTACGTTGTTAGGCTACGTTGTTAGGCTACGTTGTTAGGCTATGGCTACGTTGTTAGGCTACGTTGTTAGGCTACGTTGTTAGGCTACGTTGTTAGGCTATGGCTACGTTGTTAGGCTACGTTGTAGCATTGTTTCATCTTCACCGAGACATCCACGAGTATAGTTTAGCACTATATCCACACATTCTGGAATGATCTGAATGAAACTGACGCTGTTTGCAAATAATTCAATCTGAGATATCATTACGAATCTAAGCATCGTAGTTTCAGAAGTTGATTTTCCACCCCGGACATGAGGCCCGAGTCTGACGCAGAAAGGAGGTAGGCCTATTTAAGGAATGCATGTTGACAGTATTGGAGGAAATAGCTATACAGACAAATATATGGATAACATAATTGCGTCTGTCAAACAGGTAAGCCTACCTCTTATTTCCTAGTGCTCCAACAAAGCCCTCTTGTTAGTAAATTTGACTACTCAACTTTAAGCACCGGGCGATGTCCATATTGATTTTTGGAAATAGCGATCCACACACGAGTAGTCGCTACATCTCAACTAATGTTTTTTTTCTCTCTAATTTATTCAATTATACACCTGATTTCCCCTTTTTCGTTTAGCTGGGCTGAAGCGGGTTTGAGTATACCTTCTTTTCAACCAATAGGAACAGTCCGACAAATACCTTTCCTACCATCCCACCCCACCCCATCCCATCTCACCCCACCCCACCGCACCCCATCCCATCCCACCCCACCCCACCCCATCCCACCACATCCCACCCCACCCCACCATTATTATGCTACAGTAAGGTTGAAAAAGGCCACATCCGAACGGAGAGCCCCTTGGATGAGAGAGGAAATGAATCAGTTAAAGAGAAATTGCAGAAAGGCAGAGCGGAAGTGGAGAAAGTCAAAGTCGCAGGTGCATTGTGATATTCTGAGAGAGCAACTTGGCATATATAACAAGGCAATTAGAAATGCCAAATGGGCTAATTTTTCTAACTTGATCACTATTAATCAGAAAAAGTAGAGAGTGCTCTTCTCGGCCATTGATGGCCTGATAAATCCTACCCCCGCAAACCTATGTGAACTTTGCTCCACATCGTAAATGTGATGAGTTTGCGGCATATTTCAGAGATAAGATAACCCAACATTAGGATGGGTATCAGTCAAGCAAGACCTGATGAGAAGTTTGATGATATGTGCCCTAGCCTACCACATAAAAGCACTCTGGTTTAATTTTCCCTGGTTGACACAGACATGCTTAGCAAAGGGATATCACAGCCTTCTACCTGCCTTCTCGATCCTGTCCCCACCACCTTCTTCAAAACAGTTTTTAATTGCGTATCTGAAGAAGTGCAAGCTATTGCTAATCACTCCCTGTTCACAGGCACTTTCCCCACTGCACTAAAAACTGTTATGGTGAAACCCCTTCTGAAGAAAAGTAATCTATATTCTTCAGCTTTTAGCAATTTTCGGACAATCTCCAACCTTCTATTCTTAAGAAAAATTCTGGAGAAATTGGTGTTCAAACAGCTAAATGATTTTTTAAGTGCCAACTGTATTTCTGAAAAATTTCAAATCTGGTTTTCTTGCCCTCCACAGCACAAAGACCGCCTTAGTTAAAATGGTAAATGATCTTAGAGCCAAACACAGATGCCAAACAGCTCTCTGTCCATGTACTCTTGGATTTAAGTGCTGCATTCAACCCCGTTGACCATGCTGCCCTTCTGGACAGACAGGAGAGGTGGGTTGGCCTCTGTTGACCGTGATGTCCTTCTGGACAGACTGGAGAGGTGGGTTGACCTCTCCGGTCCAGTTCTAAATTGGTTCAAGACCTATTTAACTGGTCGAGAATTTTTTGTCACCCTTGGTAAACATAACTCTGAGAAAATACATATCACATGTGGCTTTCTACAAGGTTTGATTTTGGGTCCGGTACTGTTCAGTTTATATATGTTACCCCTTGGCAGCGTTATCAAAAAGCACAGAACTTTTGATTGTCATTGATTTTCACTGCTACGCAGACGATACCAACTTTACATTTCTGTGTCACCAGAGGATTTTAGGTCCACGGATAAATTATTAGACCGTATTAGTGATTTAAATACTTGGATGGCTCACAACTTCCTCCAGCTAAATCAAGACAATACTGAGGTACTTATTGTTGGAGCCAAAGCACAGAGAGAGAATCTAACCGCACATTTTAATTCACAGGCAATAAAGATAAAACACCTAGATGTTATTTTAGATTCTGAACTAAATTTCGAATCACACATTAGGAGGAATGTGACCAGAACAGCTTTTTACCACCTGAGGAACATTGCCAAGGTGCGTCGGTTTCTCTCTCAGGCTGATACAGAGAGACTCATCCATGCTTTTATTACAAGCAGGCCTGACTACTGTAACGCTCTCCTGTCTGGTCTACCCAAGAAATCAATCCACTGTTGTGCACCCCAATACATGTCAGACATGCTTTTAAGTTATGTACCCAGTAGGTCCCTCAGGTCCTCTGGCACTGGCCTTTTAACGATCCCAAAGCCCAGGACCAAGAGGCATGGAGAGGCAGCCTTTAGTTACTATGCCCCCAGCCACTGGAATAGCCTGCCAGAGAACCTGAGGTGGGCCGAAACTGTGGACATTTTTAAAAGAGATCTTAAAAACACATATTTTTAGCTTTTTAGTTTGAGTCATTATTTTGTTTTCTTATGTTTGTTGTAGTAAATATTTCAGCTTTTATTTTCATTGTTTTCTTATTTATTTTTTCCTGTAAAGCACATTGCGTTGTATTCCATGTCTGAAATGTGCTGTATGAATAAAGCTTGATTTGATTTGATTCATCCATAACCGTTGGTTACACGGTAATTGTGCCTGTCAGATGAGTGCCTGGCCTCCTGTATAATCAACCCAACCAGATAGCTTGCTTTGCTCTTTGAGGCTCAGGCTCAGCCATGGTTGGAATGCAATGAACAATCATTTATCCTGGAATTGAATGAGATCGTGGAATCAATTAAAACTGTATCTTCCCCCTCAGCACAGAGGAGACAGGATGGGCTGGGGAATGTAGGAGGCTCCAAAGCTGCAGAAGGGAGCAGGGGGGAGTGTCTAGCCTGTGGTATGGAGGTGGGGGGCGGGGCTTACCAGCAGGCAGCAGGGGTAAATTGAAGGTACAACTTAGTCGCTTCCTTACAAGGGCAAGCCTGGACAGATTAGCCCTCAGCAGTCAGTCAGTCTGTAAACACCTGCATTCAGAGTCTATTCTAGATTATGAGATTATGAGCCTTTAGATAGAGAGAGAGTGAGAGTGAGAGTGAGAGTGAGAGAGAGAGAGAGAGGAGAGAGAGAGAGAGAGAGAGAGACAGAGAGAGAGAGAGAGAGAGAGAGAGAGAGATCGAGATCGATCGAGATCGAGAGCGAGAGAGCGAGAGAGCGAGAGAGCGAGAGAGAGAGAGAGAGAGAGTGTCCCACTATCAGAAGTTATAATCATATATTATTGACCTATTACATTATGGAAGTGAACTAAATCTCAGACTTATGTATGTTCAGTCTCGTTTTGGTATTTTGAGGAGTCCCAACAATTAATGCTAATATGCAATAGGCCTACATACCAGGATCTGCTTCACCAGATACACCTGGCTATGGAGTGGAGGGGAGAGGCATTCAGATTCCACAGATAAGGAGATATGGAGAGAGGGCCTTTATACCCGACAGTCAAGTTAAGACATGCTGGGGACATTTGGTAACATCATATCCCTCAGAGAAGCAACCTGGAAGAGGAAACATCATCCAATGGGATGTGTCCCAAATGACATGCTATTCACCCTATTCCCTATAAAGTTATGGTCTGCATCCCAAATGGCACCCTATTCCCTACATAGTGCCCTACTTTTGACCAGAGCCGGAGTCCTATATAGGGAATAGGGTGCCTGAAGGAAAAGGTCACTAAACTCTTTTAATGAATATCAACAAGGTTCATTCACTGGGTTTATCTGTGGTGAGGCTAGTGTGTGTGTCCCTCCCTCCTTCCCTGCTCCCTCCCTCCCTACTCCCTCCCTCCCTCCCTACTCCCTCCTTGCTCCCTCCCTCCCTGCTCCCTCATCCCTGCTTCCTCCCCCCCTCCCTCCTTTCCTGCTCCCTCCCTCCCTCCTTCCCCCTTCCCTGCTCGCTCCCTCCCTGCTTCCTCTCTCCTTCCCTCCTCCCTCCCTCCTTCCCTGCTCCCTCCCTCCCTACTCCCTCCCTCCCTCCTTGCTCCCTCCCTCCCTGCTCCCCTCATCCCTGCTTCCTCCCCCCCCTCCCTCCTTTCCTGCTCCCTCCCTCCCTCCTTCCCCCTTCCCTGCTCGCTCCCTCCCTGCTTCCTCTCTCCTTCCCTCCTCCCTCCCTCCTTCCCTGCTCCCTCCCTCCCTGCTTCCTCCCTCCTTCCCTTCTCCCTCCCTTCTGCTCCCTCCCTCCTTCCCTTCTCCCTCCTTCCCTTCTCCCTCCCTCCCTCCCTGCTTCCTCCCTCTTTCCCTGCTTCCTCCCTCTTTCCCTGCTCCCTCCCTCCTTCCCTGCTCCCTCCCTTCCTCCTTCCCTGCTCCCTCCCTCCCTCCCTGCTCCCTCCCTCCCTCCCTCCCTGCTCCCTCCCTCCCTCCTTCCCTGCTTCCTCCCTCCTTCCTCCCTCCTTCCCTCCCTGCTTCCTCCCTGCTCCCTCCCTGCTTCCTCCCTCCCTGCTCCCTCCCTCCCTGCACCCTCCTTCCCTCCCTGCTCCCACCCTCCTTCCCTCCCTCCTTCCCTCCCTGCTCCCACCCTCCTTCCCTCCCTGCTCCCACCCTCCTTCCCTCCCTGCTCCCACCCTCCTTCCCTACTCCCTCCCTGCACCCTCCCTCCCATCCCATAATTGTTTTTTTTGTCTAGTCAGAGCTCCATACAATAACCCACTTCTCTCTCTCTGTGTCCTCACATTCAGAAACACATGATACAATTATGAATCCAGTTATGTGTGACAGCCCATAAAGGAGTCACTGAGGAGGGTTGAGGCACAAATGGGTCCCCCCCACCCCAAAAAAAATAAACTCCATTAAAGTGTTATTACTCCACACCTGGGAAATCTCATAGGGTGCCTTTGTTCCATTGGTTCCATTTTTGTGGGCGGGCCGGGCCTACTGTTTCTCTGTCTGCACATCTTCCCTTACAGAGTTAGCCTATAATCCATACATTACATGGTTATAATGCATACATTACATGGTTATAATGCATACATTACATGGTTATAATCCATACATTACATGGTTATAATCCATACATTACATGGTTATAATCCATACATTACATGGTTATAATCCATACATTACATGGTTATAATGCATTGCATTGCTGTAATGCCTTGTTTGGTCTCGCTTATACGTCACCTCTATTGAACGCATCTCTGCTGTATATCTAAGGACTACCTTGGCATAAACTATGAACATTGCTCAGTCTTTTCAAAAACCCCTTGGTCTATTCAGTGGCCCTTTCCTTGCATGAAATTTAAGTCTAAACAAACTGTCGTATCGTTCAAATAGAGGTTCTAAACCAGTAGCTGTGGATTCTCATTCATTCCATGGTATTACTATGGTAACTACCCCAACTGCTGTAGTCAGTGCCTCCAGATGATGTCTCAGGGCAGGCAGGCAGGCTCGTGCTAGTTGTTGGCTCCCTGCATCTGTAATTATTTACGTGTAACCCCTGACTCCGCATACCTAGCCGCCCCAGTGCTTCTCTCCCTCTCACTGCCACCAGTAGCCGTCTGGGGATGACAACATCATTCAGGAAACTAGAAGCCAAAGCTTTCAAAGCAGCAAAAAAAGAAACGAGGAAAGAAAAAACGTTTTTCCAACTGCTGCAAGAGAAGGGGGACGATTATGACCATTTTAGGGCACGCTCGCTCCCATCCAAGCCCAACCCTTCTAACCACACGGCTTACTCAGATTCCACTGCTTTTTCTTCCCTATTTTCTCAAAGCAAAAAAAAAGGAAAGTGTGAGAGAGCGAGAGACAGAGAGAGAGACAGAAAGAGAGACAGAAAGAGAGAGCAAGCACGGCACAAATGTTTTCAGCCATTCTCTAAATACTTTCATTTGAATGATTCCATTGGAACTCAGTCTAGTCTGCCCAGTCATACTCGTTCTGATCTGAACCAAACACTCTTAAATTATATAATAAGGGACAATCAATACAATGTATCATCAACACAAAAACAAGTATGTTCTGTAATTGTATGACAAATTAGGCCTGAATCATCAACAGAATATTATAATACTGTTGACATTACCGGAACGGAGGTAGATAGGGAGATCTACAATAGGAGGAGAGGAGAGGAGAAGGGAGGAGTAGGGGAGCGAGAAGGGGGGAGGAGAGGGGAGAGGAGATGAGAGGAGATGAGGTTGGAAGAGGAGATGAGGAGGGAAGAGGAGAGGAGAGGAGATGAGGAGGGGAGAGGAGAGGAGATGAGGAGGGAAGCAGAGAGGAGTGGAGAGGAGATGAGGAGGGGAGAGGAGAGGAGATGAGTAGGGGAGAGGAGAGGAGATGAGTAGGGGAGAGGAGAGGAGATGAGGAGGGGAGAGGAGAGGAGATGAGGAGGGGAGAGGAGAGGAGATGAGGAGGGGAGAGGAGAGGAGATGAGGAGGGAAGCGGAGAGGAGATGAGGAGGGAAGCGGAGAGGAGAGGAGACATGATACAGCAGTAGGAGCACATGTCTGACATCTGTTGCTCTGCGAGGTGGGCGGATTATTCCCAGTAGTAATAGTTATTTTTTGTTGTAGGGGGGATGGGTGAACTGGAGATTAGGCCATTCGTCGGGGCTCAGCAGACACTATGCTGCTTCAACTACAGCGGGCCGGCTGCTTCTACACATTAGGATACAACTAGCCTCAATCCTTCATGTAATGGCTAGTCAAACCATTAGGATAATCAAAAGTTTTGGTGAATTTGCAATATGACACTTACATTGGTTAGCCTATCTAACTCTGAGCTAAATAAATGTAGTGTAAAAATCATTACGAAAACACCCCACTGATGTCAATAATACGCAAAAGCTTATTTGTTTGCTGTCATGGGCACATTTATGTTGGACAATAATCTTGCCAGTTCCCAACCTTCAAAAGAGCAGTATCAATTTCAAAGTAGCCTACAGGTTGCCTGCTGCGCGCTCATAAATCCCTCTCCCCTCTCATCTCACTGCTGCATTCAGGAGGTATTCAAATGCATTTACGCACCACACCAGGAAGGAGGGAGCTAGATCACTATATATCACACCGTAAAGTGTATTCACCTTTCTCTGCTGCTTCTCCCACGCCGGATCCAACAGCATATCCCGGTCCCAGTCATCTTCCTGAGGCATATAATTGTTTTCATCTCCATCATAGGGATCCATGTCGAAGGTAGGCATGGATTATACTTCTTCGCGCTCCTGTATTCTCCGGGACTCAAGGGTGGACCGGAGATGATGTTGCAGCAATACGTTACCGACCGTCTCCCGCACTGGCACACAATCAAGACGGTGTGGTTAAAATTAACGGTCCCCCGGCTTCACTGTATCTCTCTCGCTGAGTCTCTTTCCCGTCCTCTCTCTCTCTCCGCCTTTCTTTTTCTATCAATCTGTTTCAACCTCGGAACTGGAGCGCTATTCTAAGTAGGCAGGTCCTTGAACGCTGCTGCGGACAGAAGCAAAAATGTAGCTGGGAAGAAAAAAATTAACCCCAATGGCGAAAATATACAACGTGATTGGATATAGGGGAGTTATAAGTCCCTCCCACTATCGACCAGTCACACATAATTGGCTGTAGCAGCTGTCAGTGCAAATACTTATTGTACGCTGATTGTATTAGTATAGGTTGGCTGCTCTGGACATGCGGGTACCTTGATTGGATACGTTCTAATCTGTCAAAGTGTTTCATTTTGTTTGAAACAATGTAATTTAAGACCTAAATGCGTAATGTGCGCAAACTTTAGCACCTGTATTACGGTAATGTACCCTTTCAGTATAGGCTACGCCAAAAACGCACATCCTCCTGACAGTATAGCCTATAGCTGCAGGCTATTTTCAGAAGCCGCACTTCCCACCTGGAAGAGAGAGACCACACCCCCATTCTAGTCATCTATAGTAAGGATAGGTGGATATGAGTCGCGCTGTCAAGGCAACTTGTTGACACACAGACCACAGGAGGTTGGTGGCACCTTAATTGGGGAGAACGGGCTCGTGGGAATGGCTGGAGCGGTACATGTGGAATGGTATCAAATACATCTAACACATGGTTTCTATGGTTTCCAGGTGTTTGATTCCATTCGCTCCGTTCCAGACATTATTATGAGCCGTCCTCCCCTCAGCAGCCTCCATGGACATACATTTACATTTACATTTGTCATTTAGCAGACGCTCTTATCCAGAGCGACTTACAGTTAGTGAGTGCATACATTATATTTTATACTGGCCCCCCGTGGGAATCAAACCCACAACCCTGGCGTTGCAAACACCATGCTCTACCAACTGAGCTACATCCCTGCCGGCCATTCCCTCCCCTACCCTGGACGACGCTAGGCCAATTGTGCGCCGCCCCATGGGTCTCCCGGTCGCAGCCGGCTACGACAGAGCCTGGATTCGAACCAGGATCTCTAGTGGCACAGCTAGCACTGCGATGCAGTGCCTTAGACCACTGCGCCACTCGGGAGGTTATACACACACGCGATCTAGACAACTTGTTAACAGATGTCCATAAAGCGACAATGCCCTCCCGGTCATTAATGGCAGGTTAAAGCTTACTAATTTTTTTACGCTGAAGGCTGCATAATAAGTTAATGTGCAGACATGGAGTCTGTAACATGCCTAATTGTCCATTAATTACAAATCAATGAGCCAACAATTTCACGCGCTTTTTACGGAATCGCTCCAAATGGCTGAAGCAATTTGAAGACAATTCCAATGAGTTGTAAAGTTTTGAATTTTTATTGTTAATATTTTATCGGTAGTTATATAGCTACCACCACGTGTTACATCATTTTAAACTTTTGTTTATTTTGTTTTCACATATCAACCGAGTTCGGCTCGTGACTCTTGAGATCTCGTCATTCATCGCAGCTCACATTCCAAGTTTCTTTTGTCCCCCCCAAGATGACCAAGAAGGTTGGCTGAGCTGGGCTGTGCGAGGTGATGCACCACCGGGCGGCTTCAGCGCTGTCATGTAAACACACAGAGCCGTGCTGCCGTGGCCACGGTCTCTCTACCTTGTAAGGTAAAACCGCATACTGGAACTCCTCGCTGCGTGAAGGCCTCTCTCTCTCTCTCGCTCTCTCACCCTCACTGTCTCTCTCCCTCTCCGCAGGGGGGGAAACTAAACTGAATAGGCTACACGGGGTAGCGCGGGTCAGTCTTGCGTAGTTCTTAGTGGCTACATGACACTGGAGCGCTCTTCCATATATGGACAAACTTCCAAGCGGGTGAATGTTAGGGAAAGTGATGTCACAGATTAAGCTCTGGCTACAGACTGGTCTGTGTTTAAAGAGGCAGAGTTCCTTTCACAGCAGGGTGAGTGCTTTACTACTGTGCAGACAGAGGTGAGGAGAACCTCAACCAAACAATGAAAAACAGTGTAGCCTTCAACAGGGTTTAGACAGTGTAGCCTTTCTCCAGGGTTTAGACAGTGTAGTCTACTGTCTTCAACAGGGTTTAGACAGTGATTGTATTCAACATCTGTTTTTCACAGGTAGGGAGAGGAAAAGGAAGTGTTGCAGCAGGAGAGACGGGTCAGGAGAGACGGGTCAGGAGAGACGGGTCAGAGGGCATTTCTTCTAGGTTCATTATTACTCAAAAGAAACAACATCAAATCACATTTTATTCCTCACATGCTTGGTAAACAACAGGTGTAAGTGAAACGGGTCCTTCCGGGTCCTTCCGAACAACGCAGAGAGAAAGAAAGTAGAGAAATAATAGAAAAGTAGAACACGTAATAATAAATACACAACGAGGAACGATAACTTGGCTATATACACGGGGAACCAGGTAATAACATGGCTATATACACTGGGCACCAGGTAATAACATGGCTATATACACGGGGAACCAGGTAATAACATGGCTATATACACTGGGCACCAGGTAATAACATGGCTATATACACGGGGAACCAGGTAATAACATGGCTATATACACTGGGCACCAGGTAATAACATGGCTATATACACTGGGCACCAGGTAA
This sequence comes from Coregonus clupeaformis, assembly GCF_020615455.1. Classification (NCBI taxonomy): domain Eukaryota; kingdom Metazoa; phylum Chordata; class Actinopteri; order Salmoniformes; family Salmonidae; genus Coregonus; species Coregonus clupeaformis. Next base: position 2,942,630 of record NC_059220.1, read on the forward strand.
TAACATGGCTATATACACTGGGCACCAGGTAATAACATGGCTATATACACTGGGCACCAGGTAATAACATGGCTATATACACTGGGCACCAGGTAATAACATGGCTATATACACAGGGTACCAGGTAATAACATGGCTATATACACTGGGCACCAGGTAATAACATGGCTATATACACTGGGCACCAGGTAATAACATGGCTATATACACAGGGTACCAGGTAATAACTTGGCTATATACACTGGGCACCAGTACAGAGTCCATGTGCAGGAGTACAAAGTAATTGAGGTAGATATGCATGTATAACTAGGAATTAAAAGTGACTTGGCAACACAATAGATGTAAACAGTAGCAGCAGCGTATGTGATGAGTCAAAAAAGTTAGTGCAAAAAGGGTCAATGCAGATAGTCCGGGTAGCTTTTTGGTTAACTATTTAGCATTATTATGGCTTGGGGGTAGAAGCTGTTCAGGGTCCTGTTGGTTCCAGACTTGGTGCATAGATACTGCTTGCCCTGTGGTAGCAGAGAGAACAGTCTATGACTAGGGTGGCTGGAGTCTTTGACCATTTTTAGGGCCTTCCTCTGACACCACCTGGTATAGAGGTCCTGGATGGCAGGGAGCTCGGCCCCAGTGATGTACTGGGCCGTACTCACCACCCTCTGTAGCGCCTTGCGGTCGGGTGCCTTGGAGTTGCCATACCAGGCGGTGATGCAGCCAGTCAAGATGCTCTCAACGGTGCAGCTGTATAACCTTTTGAGTACCTGAGGGCCCATGCCAAATATTTTCAGCCTCCTGAGGGGGAAGAGATAGTGTTGTGCATTCTTCATGACTATGTTGGTGTGTGTGGACCATGATAGATTCTTAGTGATGTGGACCCCGAGGAACTTGAAACTCTCGACCCGTCGATGTGAATGGGGGCGTGCTCGGCCCTCCGTTTCCTGTAGTCCACAATCAGCTCCTAAGGGAGAGGTTGTTGTCCTGGCACTACACTGCCAGGTCTCTGACATCATCCCTAAAGGCTGTCTCAGGTGATGAGGTCATTATTTGAATCAGCTGGGGAAAAACCTAAACATGCATCCCTTGGGGTCCCCAGGACCAAGTTTGGGAAACGCTGCTAAAGGCTGTCTCATCGTCATCGGAGCTCAGGCCTACCACCACCGTGTCACCAGCAAACTTAATGATGGGGTTGGAGTCATGCGGGGCCACGCTGTCATGGGTGAACAGGGAGTACAGGAGGGGACTAAGCATGCAACCCTGAGGGGCCCCCGTGTTGAGGGTCAGTGTGGCGGATGTGTTGTTGCCTACCCTCACCACCTGGGGACAGCCCGTCAGGAAGTCCAGGATCCAGTTGCAGAGGGAGGTGTTCAGTCCCAGGGTCCTTAGCTTAGTGATGAGCTTGGAGGGCACTTTGGTGTTGAATGCTGAGCTGTAGTCAATGAACAGCATTCTCACAAAGGTGTTCCTTTTGTCCAAATGGGAAAGGGCAGTGTGGAGTGCAGTAGAAATTGCGTCATCTGTGGATCTGTTGGGGCGGCATGCGAATTGGAGTGGGTCCAGGGTGTCTGGGATGATGGTGTTGATGTGAGTCATGACCAGCCTTTCAAAGCATTTCATGGCTACAGATGCGAGTGCTAAAGGGCAATAGTCATTTAGACAGGTTACCTTGGTGTTCTTGGGCACAGGGACTATGGTGGTCTGCTTGAAACATGTAGGTATTACAGACTGGGTCAGGGAGAGGCTGAAAATGTCAGTGAAGACACTTGCCAGTTGGTCAGCGCATGCTCTGAGTACGCGTCCTGGTAATCCATCTGGCCCTGTGGCCTTGTGAATGTTGACCTGTTTAAAGGTCTTACTCACATCGGCTATGGCGAGCGTGATCACATAGTCGTACGGAACAGCTGGTGCTCTCATGCATGGTTCAGTGTTGCTTGCCTCGAAGCGAGCATAGAAGGCATTTAGCTCGTCTGGTAGGCTCGCGTCACTGAGCAGCTCGCGGCTGGGTTTCCCTTTGTAATCCATGATAGTTTGCAAGCCCTGTCACATCCGACGAGCGTCAGAACCGGCGTATTAGTGTTCCGCTCCTTAAAGACGGCAGCTCTAGCCTTTAACTCAGTGCAGATGTTGCCTGTAATCCATGACTTCTGGTTGGGATACAGTGCTTTCAGCAAGTATTCACACCCCTTGACTTTTTTCAAATTTTGTTGTGTTACAAAGGGGGATTAAAATTGATTTAATTGTAAATTTTTTGTCAACGATCTACACAAAATATTCTGTAATGTAGAAGAGAATAAATAAAAAATCATGGAATATAAAACAGCTGTCAGTCTTTCTGGGTCTCTAAGCACACCTGGATTATTATTATTTTAAACTGTGTCAAATTGGTTGTTGATCATTGATAGACAGCCATTTTGAAACTGTAACTAGGCCACTCAGGAACATTCAATGTCGTCTTGGTAAGCAACTCCAGCGAATATTTGGCCTTGCGTTTTAGGTTATTGTCCTGCTGAAAGGTGAATTTACTCCCCCAGTGTCTGGTGGAAAGCATAGCTTGATGCAGCCACCACCATGCTTGAAAATATGGAGTGGTACTCAATGATGTGCTGGATTTGCCCCAAACAAAAAAATCATTTCTTTGCTAATTTTTTTTGCAGTATTACTTTAGTGCCGTATTGCAAACAGGATGCATGTTTTGGAATATTTTTATTCTGTACAGAATTCATAATTTTCACTCTGTCATTTATGTTCATATAATGGAGCTACTGCAATGTTGTTGATCCATCCTCAGTTATCTCCTATCATAGCCATTAAACTCTGAAACTGTTTTAAAAATCACAAATTGACCTCATGGTGAAATCCCTGAGCGGTTTCCTTCCTCTCCGGCAACGGAGTTAGAAAGGACGCCTGTATCTTTGTAGTGACTGGGTGTATTGATACACCATCGCAATTGTAATTAATAACTTCACCATATTCAAAAGGGATATTCAATGTCTGCTTTTCTTTTTTTTACCCATCTACCAATAGGTGCCCTTCTTTGTAAACCATTTGAAAACCTCCCTGGTCTGTGCTTGAAATTCACTGCTTGACTGAGGGACCTTACAGATAATTGTATGTGTGGGGTACAGAGATGGGGTAGTCATTTTAAAATCATGTTAAACACTATTATTGCACACAGAGTGAGTCCATGCAACTTGTTATGTAACTTGTTAAGCACATTTTTACTCTAGAACTTATTTAGGCTTTTCATTTTTAATTCATTTGTAAACACTTCTAAAAACATAATTCCATTTTGGCATTATGGGGTATTGTGGGTAGATCAGTGACACCAAATCTCAATTTAATCAATTTTAAATTTAGGCTATGTCAAGGGGTGTGAATACATTCTGAAGGCACTGTATGTACGTACGGCCACTGCGGGGGGGACGTCATCGATGCACTAATTATTGAAGCCGGTGACTGACGTAGTAAACTCCTCAGTGCCATCAGATGAATCCCGGAACATATTCCAGTCTGTGCTAGCGAAAGTTCTGTAGTTTAGCATCCACTTCATCGGACTACTTCCGTAACGAGCGCGTCACTGGTACTTCCTGTTTAGAGTTTTTGCTTGTAATCAGGAATCAGGAGGATAGAGTTATGGTCAGATTTGCCAAATGGAGGGAGAGCTTTGGAGTAAAGGTGATATAGAGTTTTGTCGACTCTAGTTGCACAGGTGACATGCTGGTAGAAATGAGGTCAAATGGATTTCATTTTCATTTTTCCTGCTTTAAAATCACCGGCCACTAGGAGCGCCACCTCTGGATGAGCATTTTCCTGTTTGCTTATGGCCTTATACAGCTCATTGAGTGCGGTCTTAGTGCCAGCATCGGTTTGTGCTGGTAAATAGATAGTTACGAAAAATATAGATGCAAACTCTCTTGGTAAATAGTGTGGTCGACAGCTTTTCATGAGGTATTCCAACTCAGGCGTGCAGAACCTCGAGACTTCCTTAATGTTAGCGATCGCGCACCAGCTGTTGTTTGCAAAGAGAGACACACCCCTCCCCGCTAACCTTACCCGACGCTGCCGTACGGTCTTGACGACGCGTAGAAAAACCAGCTAGATGTGTATCATCCGTGTCCTTGTTCAGCCACGACTCGGAGAAACACAGGATATTACAGTTCTTCAGGTCCCGTTGATAGTCTCAAACAAAAGCTTGTCCAGTTTGTTCTCCAGTGATTGTACGTTGGCCAATAGAACGGAGGGTAGAGGCAGATTATTTATTCGCTGACGGGTTTTGTCAGGGTGCACGCACATCGGCCTCTCTTACGCAGTCTTTTCCGTTTCCGAGTCTCTGGGATTAAGGCCTGGTCCGGGGGAGCAGTAGAAATCTTTCATCGAGGTTAGAAATCGAGGTTAGTGATCGCTGTTCTGATGTCCAGAAGGAAACGATGGCGGAATCATTATGTACCAAAAAAAATAATAATTGCAGAGTTGGTCAGGAGCCTATAAAAACAGAAGCTATCCATTTGCAGCACCATTCTTCCATTAATAGGTTACTGTCTAATTACCATTTTCTCAAGTTCTTACTCAGTACCGGGCCATTTCTGTCCTGGAGGAGGACGACGACATCTAGGAAGAGGAGGTTGTGTCTGCAAAGGAGGAGGAAGAGGAGGAGGAAGAGGAGGAGGAGGAGGAGGCTGGGCAGTTCTAGACACCCTTTTCATCCCGTCGGCATCGACCCTATTCCTAGATGATGTAAAGTGTTGAACTGATCACAGTTGGAAGTAGTAAGACGAGCAGTTTGGGTTTTCTGAGTTTCTGAGACGGAGGTCGTGTGAAGAGCCTGTGTGCGTGACTGCGTGTGTTTGATCGTTCTCTTGCATCTTACCCAAGGCATTCCAACCACGTCGTAGGGAATTCAAAATGCAGCCGTCATTCCTTCAGTTGCAGATATCATTCCTTGTATTGGATAACTAGCTGGGAAAACAATGACAATGTTTTTAATGGTTGTATAAATAAAGGAATGAATGTGTGTGGTCTTAGTGCCCTATGCATTAAATACGACTGTCTTTGTTCAAAAACCGAATATTTTACCCTTTACATAAATGCAAAATATTTCACAATTCTTTATAAGAAGATAAACAGTCAAAAACAACAAGTTGCTGCTGTGTCAGAGGGGGGGGGAAGTGAAGGATGTCCATCTATTTCCTGTCAAGTCTGAGTCCCAAATTGGCTCCCTACTCTCTATATAGTGCACTACTTTTGACCAGGGCCCATAGGAGGGAATAGTGCACTACTTTTGACCAGGGCCCATAGGAGGGAATAGTGCACTACTTTTGACCAGGACCAATAGGGAATAGGGTGCCATTTGGGACACGCCCACAGTGACAGCTTGCTGTGGACAGCAGCACTAAGGGAGATTACTCAGAGAAATACTAGATCAGAGCAAGTAGCTTGATTACCTCCAATAACAATACTGTCTGGTCCGTCTTCCCTCAGATCTCCACCATGAGGGAACAGACATAGAATGACTAGAAGGGAAAGGTATGTAAGTTGGTGGTCTAGACTTAGCCCCAGGATATCCTCTGGCGATAACCTCTAACAATATGGCCCATTCTTAATTGGATTGGCTCAACTCCTGAATCCTCTCTCCTCCGCCCTCTCTTGCCTCCTTTTGAAAAGGGTCATGGATAATTGAGGATAGGGGGCGAGGAGAGGGAACATCTTCCGTTTGCCTACTAATTAATTGACACTCTCCTTGACCACTTATCGGTTTCCGGTCACAGAGGAGAGAGGAGAGACTTTTTACCAAAATGAGAATAGGCCATTGACTAGACAGTGGTCTTAAAGACGTCCTACTAGCATCATGGATTCCAAGACAGACAGCTACAGTAGATGACATCATTTGCCCCACTAACAATCCTTCCACTGTTAGGGAATCTGTGGGTGCGTCCCAAATTGCTCCCTTCATACCCTTTATAGTGCACTACTTTTGACCAGGGCACTATATAGGGAATAGGGTGTCAATTGGAACACATCATGTTTCAGTCAGAGAGGGTGTGACTTCTTTGCTATCTGATCAGAAGACTTTAGTCCTTTTATGGTTATTTGGCTCACTATTAGTCACTGTGAATGAAGTCTTTTTTTGCTAGAGACCTACCATAACCCTGTGGAATTTCTCTCCCATCAATTACACTGAAATTGCTAGCTGCTTGTTAGTTGGCACTATAAATAGTGGCGTATTTAGAAATGTTATTTCATAATCGAGAAGGATATTATATTCAATATGAAAATGACGGTGGACGTACATTCGATTTACAATAAGTGACAGGAATGACGGTTGACGTACATTCGATTTACAATAAGTGACAGGAATGACGGTGGACGTACATTAGATTTACAATAAGTGACAGGAATGACGGTGGACGTACATTAGATTTACAATAAGTAACAGGAATGACGGTGGACGTACATTAGATTTACAATAAGTGACAGGAATGACGGTGGACGTACATCAGATTTACAATAAGAGACAGGAATGACGGTGGACGTACATTAGATTTACAATAAGTGACAGGAATGACGGTGGACGTACATTAGATTTACAATAAGTGACAGGAATGACGGTGGACGTACATCAGATTTACAATAAGAGACAGGAATGACGGTGGACGTACATTAGATTTACAATAAGAGACAGGAATGACAGTGGACGTACATTAGATTTACAATAAGAGACAGGAATGACGGTGGACGTACATTAGATTTACAATAAGAGACAGGAATGACGGTGGACGTACATTAGATTTACAATAAGAGACAGGAATGACGGTGGACGTACATTAGATTTACAATAAGAGACAGGAATGACGGTGGACGTACATTAGATTTACAATAAGAGACAGGAATGACGGTGGACGTACATTAGATTTACAATAAGAGACAGGCATGTAGGCAGTTACCACAGCTGACTAATGTTTTCATTGAACAAAATCAGTGACACAGGAATGTTCATCATAAAATGAAAAAGGTAAGACCTCTGTTCTGGAGTTTGGTCCATAGATTTGGTCTAGCCGATGACTGTATGATATGAATGGACAAAGTCATCGATCACGTGACACCATATGTGAAGACCGCGCACGTTATGTCTCCATGAGATGCCGTCATAATCAACTTCATTTGGTTTTAATGCGTTACCATAGCGATTATGATGGAGACATAACATGCGCAGTTTGACTGATGGCAGCCCATTCTTGCATAATCAATGCTTGGAGTTTGTCCGAATTTGTGGGGTTTTTGTTTGTCCAACCCGCCTCTTGAGGATTGACCACAAGTTCTCAATGGGATTAAGGTCTGGGGAGTTTCCTGGCCATGGACCCAAAATGTCAATGTTTTGTTCCCCGAGCCTTATGGCAAGGTGCTCCATCATGCTGGAAAAGGCATTGTTCGTCACCAAACTGTTCTTGGATGGTTGGGAGAAGTTGCTCTCGGAGGATGTGTTGGTACCATTCTTTATTCATGGCTGTGTTCTTTGGCAAAATTGTGAGTGAGCCCACTCCCTTGGCTGAGAAGCAACCCCACACATGAATGGTCTCAGGATGCTTTACTGTTGGCATGACACAGGACTGATGGTAGCGCTCACCTTGTCTTCTCCGGACAAGCTTTTTTCCGGATGCCCCAAACAATCGAAAAGGGGATTCATCAGAGAAAATGACTTTACCCCAGTCCTCAGCAGTCCAATCCCTGTACCTTTTGCAGAATATCAGTCTGTCCCTGATGTTTTTCTTGGAGAGAAGTGGCTTCCTCGCTGCCCTTCTTGACACCAGGCCATCCTCCAAGTCTTCGCCTCACTGTGCGTGCAGATGCCCTCACACCTGCCTGCTGCCATTCCTGAGCAAGCTCTGCACTGGTGGTGCCCCAATCCCGCAGTTGAATCAACTTTAGGAGATGGTCCTGGCGCTTGCTGGACTTTCTTGGGCGCCCTGAAGCCTTCTTCACAACAATTGAACCTCTCTCCTTGAAGTTCTTGATGATCCTATAAATGGTTGATTTAGGTGCAATCTTACTAGCAGCAATATCCTTGCCTGTGAAGCCCTTTTTGTGCAAAGCAATGATGACGGCACGTGTTTCCTTGCAGGTAACCATGGTTAACAGAGGAAGAACAATGATTTCAAGCACCACCCTCCTTTTAAAGCTTCCAGTCTGTTATTCTAACTCAATCAGCATGACAGAGTGATCTCCAGCCTTGTCCCCGTCAACACTCTCACCTGTGTTAACGGGAGAATCACTGACATGATGTCAGCTGGTCCTTTTGTGGCAGGGCTGAAATGCAGTGGAAAAAGTTTTTTTGGGATTAAGTTCATTTTCATGGCAAAGAGGGACTTTGCAATTCATCTGATCACTCTTCATAACATTCTGGAGTATATGCACATTTGCATCATAAAAACTGAGGCAGCAGACTGATAATTAATATTTGTGTCATTCTCAAAACGTTTGACCACGACTGAACACGAAAATAGTCCAAATTGGTGAAGTGAAATGAAAAAAATAACTTGTTTCAAAAGATTCTAAAAAATAAATAACGGAAAAGTGGTGCGTGCATATGTATTCACCCCCTTTGCTATGAAGCCCCTAAATAAGATCTGGTGCAACCAATTACCTTCAGAAGTCACATAATTAGTTAAATAAAGTCCACCTGTGTGCAATCTAAGTGTCACATGATCGGTCACATGATCTCAGTATATATATATATACACCAGTTCTGAAAGACCCCACTAAGCAAAGGGCACCACCAAGCAAGCGGCACCATGAAGACCAAGGAGCTCTCCAAACAGGTCAGGGACAAAGTTGTGGAGAAGTACAGAACAGGGTTGGGTTATAAAAAGATATCCGAAACTTTGAACATCCCACTGAGTACCATTAAATCCATTATTTAAAAATGGAAAGAATATGGCACCACAACAAACCTGCCAAGAGAGGGCCGCCTACCAAAACTCACAGACCAGGCAAGGAGGGCATTAATCAGAGAGGCAACAAAGATACCAAAGATAACCCTGAAGGAGCTGCAAAGCTCCACAGCAGAGATTGGAGTATCTGTCCATAGGACCACTTTAAGCCGTACACTCCACAGAGCTGAGCTTTACGGAAGAGTGGCCAGAAAAAAGCCATTGCTTAAAGAAAAAAATAAGCAAACACGTTTGGTGTTCGCCAAAAGGCATGTGGGAGACTCCCCAAACATATGGAAGAAGGTACTCTGGTCAGATGAGACTAAAATTGAGCTTTTTGGCCATCAAGGAAAACGCTATGTCTGGCGCAAACCCAACACCTCTCATCACCCCGAGAACACCATCCCCACAGTGAAGCATGGTGGTGGCAGCATCATGCTGTGGGGATGTTTTTCATCGGCAGGGACTGGGAAACTGGTCAGAATTGAAGGAATGATGGATGGCGCTAAATACAGGGAAATTCTTGAGGGAAACCTGTTTCAGTCTTCCAGAGATTTGAGACTGGGACGGTGGTTCACCTTCCAGCAGGACAATGACCCTAAGCATATTGCTAAAGCAACACTTGAGTGGTTTAAGGGGAAACATTTAAATGTATTGGAATGGCCTAGTCAAAGCTCCCTTCATACCCTTTATAGTGCACTACTTTTGACCAGGGCACTATATAGGGAATAGGGTGTCAATTGGAACACATCATGTTTCAGTCAGAGAGGGTGTGGCTTCTTTGCTATCTGATCAGAAGACTTTAGTCCTTTTATGGTTATTTGGCTCACTATTAGTCACTGTGAATGAAGTATTTTGCTAGAGACCTACCATAACCCTGTGGAATTTCTCTCCCATCAATTACACTGAAATTGCTAGCTGCTGTTAGTTGGCACTATAAATAGTGGCGTATTTAGAAATGTTATTTCATAATTGAGAAGGATATTATATTCAATATGAAAATGACGGTGGATGTACATTCGATTTACAATTCGATTTACTGGGAAACTAAATACAGGGAAATTCTTGAGGGAACCTGTTTCAGTCTTCCAGAGATTTGAGACTGGGACGGAGGTTCACCTTCCAGCAGGACAATGACCCTAAGCATACTGCTAAAGCAACACTCGAGTGGTTTAAGGGGAAACATTTAAATGTCTTGGAATGGCCTAGTCAAAGCCCAGACCTCAATCCAATTGAGAATCTGTGGTATCACTTAAAGATTGCTGTACACCAGCGGAACCCATCCAACTTGAAGGAGCTGGAGCAGTTTTGCTTTGAAGAATGGACAAAAATCCCAGTGGCTAGATGTGCCAAGCTTATAGAGACATACGCCAAGAGACTTGCAGCTGTAATTGCTGCAAAAGGTGGCTCTACAAAGTATTGACTTTGGTGGGTGAATAGTTAAGGCACGCTCAAGTTCAGTTTTTTTGTCTTATTTCTTGTTTGTTTCACCCCAAAAAATATTTTGCATCTTCAAAGTGTTAGGCATGTTGTGTAAACCAAATGATACAAACCCCCCCAAAAAATCAATTTTAATTCCAGGTTGTAAGACAACAAAATAGGAAAAATACCAAGCGGGGTGAATACTTTTGCAAGCCACTGTACATCTGGTGTATTAGAAACAAGTACTGGTACCATGATAATAATAATTATTATTATTATTGTACAAAGACTGACATTTTCCCGATTCACTATATCGGTCTGGTCTATAAATTGGTTTGGTCTAGCAGCATATCTAACCATCATTGTGTGTTCTACATTCTCCAGTCTATGGTCTGTTCAGGGTCACATTTCTTTCACTGCAGTGTTGAAGCTTCGTTGCCATGGTGACTTGGTACTGTGGGTGCAGAAACATTATCCAATAGCTCTTCAATTAGAGAAACGCAATAGTACACTAAACACAGAATGTATGTCAATTATTGTGGTAGTAATGGCATGTTTAAATTAGCTATTTAATTATATTTTTTACTCTGTAAGTATCCCAGGGTATCTTGAAAGGTGGGAGTGAAACGTCATCATCATCATCGTAAATTGATTTTAAAAAATCCTGATAACGGATAGAAAAAGGACTCAGAAATGGCAGCAGTGTAATCATCGGGTAGCAGTGTAATCATCGGGTAGCAGTGTAATCATCGGGTAGCAGTGTAATCATAGGGTAGCAGTGTTATCATAGGGTAGCAGTGTACTCACCGGGAAGCAGTGTACTCACCGGGCAGCAGTGTAATCATCGGGTAGCAGTGTAATCATCGGGTGGCAGTGTAATCATAGGGAAGCAGTGTACTCACCGGGAAGCAGTGTACTCACCGGGAAGCAGTGTACTCACCGGGAAGCAGTGTACTCACCGGGAAGCAGTGTACTCACCGGGTAGCAGTGTAATCATCGGGTGGCAGTGTAATCATCGGGTAACGGTGTAATCACCGGGTAGCAGTGTACTCATAGGGTAGCAGTGTACTCATAGGGTAGCAGTGTACTCACCGGGTAGCAGTGTACTCACCGGGTAGCAGTGTACTCATCGGGCAGCAGTGTACTCATCGGGTAGCAGTGTAATCATCGGGTAGCAGTGTAACAGCGCCGGAAGAAGATGGCTGCCGTTTTACAGCCCTCTAACCAATTGTACTATTGTGTGTTTTTCCGCGTTATTTGTAATTTATTTTGTACATAATGTTTCTGCCATCGTCTCTTATAACCAAAGAGAGCTTCTGGATATCAGGACAGCGATTACTCACCTCGTATTGGACGAAGACTTTTTCTTCAACGAGGCGTTCGCGAGGAATATTCTACAGACACCCAACAAGGCCCAGATCCCCGTCATTCGCGTGAGGAAGAGACGGAGATATCGTGGACGCAGATCCGGGTGCCTTGTAAGGATCCGACGGCGAACGAGTAAACTGCCTCTCCCATCAATCCTATTAGCCAACGTTCAAGCTTTTGAGAATAAAATGGACGATTTAAGATTACGGTTATCCTACCAACGGGACATTAAAAACTGTAATATCTTATGTTTCACGGAGTCGTGGCTGAACGACAACAATGACAACATTCAGCTAGCAGGCTATACGCTACATCGGCAGGACAGAACGGCAGACTCTGGTAAGACAAGGGGCGGCGGTCTGTGTATATTTGTAAACAACAGCTGGTGCACAAAATCAAATACTAAGGAAGTCTCAAGGTTTTGCTCGCCTGAGGTAGAGTATCTTATGATAAGCTGTAGACCACACTATTTACCAAGAGAGTTTTCATCTATATTTTTCATAGCTGTCTATTTACCACCACAAACCAATGCTGGCATTAAGATTGCACTGAATGAGTTGTACAAGGCCATTAATCAACAGGAAAACGCTCCTAGTAGCCGGGGACTTTAATGCAGGGAAACTTAAATCCGTTCTACCTCATTTCTACCAGCATGTTAAATGTGCAACCAGAGGGGAAAAAACTCTAGACCACCTTTACTCCACACACAGAGACGCATACAAAGCTCTCCCTCGCCCTCCATTTGGCAAATCTGACCATAACTCTATCCTCCTGATTCCTGCTTATAAGCAAAAACTGAAGCAGGAAGCACCAGTGATTCGGCTAATAAAAAAGTGGTCAGATGACGCAGATGCTAAGCTACAGGACTGTTTTGCTAGCACAGACTGGAACATGTTCCGGGATTCTTCAGACAGCATTGAGGAGTACACCACATCAGTCACTGGCTTCATCAATAAGTGCATCGATGATGTCGTCCCCACAGTGACCGTACGTACATACCCCAACCAGAAGCCATGGATTACAGGAAACATCCGCACTGAGCTAAAGGGTAGAGCTGCCGCTTTCAAGGAACGGGACTCTAACCCGGACGCTTATAAGAAATCCCGCTATGACCTCCGACGAACCATCAAACAGGCAAAGAGTCAATACAGGTCTAAGATTGAATCATACTACACTGGCTCTGACGCTCGTCGGATGTGGCAGGGCTTGAAAACTATTACAGACTACAAAGGGAAGCACAGCCGCGAGCTGCCCAGTGACACAAGCCTACCAGACGAGCTAAACCACTTCTATGCTCGCTTCGAGGCAAGCAACACTGAAGCATGCATGAGAGCACCAGCTGTTCCGGACGACTATGTGATCACGCTCTCCGTAGCCGATGTGAGTAAGACTTTTAAGCAGGTCAACATTCACAAGGCCGCAGGGCCAGACGGATTACCAGGACGTGTACTCCGAGCATGTGCTGACCAACTGGCAAGTGTCTTCACTGACATTTTCAACATGTCCCTGACTGAGTCTGTAATACCAACATGTTTCAAGCAGACCACCATAGTCCCCGTGCCCAAGAACTCTAAGATAACCTGCCTAAATGACTACCGACCCGTAGCACTGACGTCTGTAGCCATGAAGTGCTTTGAAAGACTGGTCATGGCTCACATCAACAGCATAATCCCAGAAACCCTAGACCCACTCCAATTTGCATACCGCCCCAACAGATCCACAGATGATGCAATCTCTATCGCACTCCACACTGCCCTTTCCCACCTGGACAAGAGGAACACCTACGTGAGAATGCTATTCATTGACTACAGCTCAGCATTCAACACCATAGTGCCCTCTAAGCTCATCACTAAACTAAGGATCCTGGGACTAAACACCTCCCTCTGCAACTGGATCCTGGACTTCCTGACGGGCCGCCCCCAGGTGGTAAGGGTAGGTAACAACACATCTGCCACACTGATCCTCAACACGGGGGCCCCTCAGGGGTGCGTGCTCAGTCCCCTCCTGTACTCTCTGTTCACCCATGACTGCATGGCCAGGCACCGACTCCAACACCATCATTAAGTTTGCCGACGACACAACAGTGGTAGGCCTGATCACCGACAACGATGAGACAGCCTATAGGGAGGAGGTCAGAGATCTGGCCGTGTGGTGCCAGGACAACAACCTCTCCCTCAACGTGACCAAGACAAAGGAGATGATTGTGGACTACAGGAAAAAAAAAGAGGACTGAGCACGCCCCCATTCTCATCGGCCGGGCTGTAGTGGAACAGGTTGAGAGCTTCAAGTTCCTTGGTGTCCACATCACCAACGAACTATCATGGTCCAAACACACCAAGACAGTCGTGAAGAGGGCACGACAAAGCCTATTCCCCCTCAGGAGACTAAAAAGATTTGGCAAGGGTCCTCAGATCCTCAAAAAAATTCTACAGCTGCACCATCGAGAGCATCCTGACTGGTTGCATCACCGCCTGGTATGGCAACTGCTTGGCCTCTGACCGCAAGGCACTACAGAGGGTAGTGCGTACGGCCCAGTACATCACTGGGGCAAAGCTCCCTGCCATTCAGGACCTCTATACCAGGCGGTGTCAGAGGAAGGCCCTCAAAATTGTCAAAGACTCCAGCCACCCTAGTCATAGACTGTTCTCTCTGCTACCGCACGGCAAGCGGTACCGGAGTGCCAAGTCTAGGTCCAAAAGACTTCTCAACAGCTTCTACCCCCAAGCCATAAGACTCCTGAACAGCTAATCATGGCTACCCGGACTATTTGCACTGCCCCCCCACCCCATCCTTTTTACGCTGCTGCTACTCTGTTAAGTATTTATGCATAGTCACTTTAACTCTACCCACATGTACATATTACCTCAACTACCTCAACTAGCCGGTGCCCCCGCACATTGACTATGCAACGGTACCCCCCTGTATATATAGCCTCCCTACTGTCACTTTATTTTACTGTATATATAGCCTCCCTACTGTCACTTTATTTTACTTCTGCTCTTTTTTTCTCAACACTTTTTTGTTGTTGTTTTATTCTTACTTTTTTGTTTAAAATAAATGCACTGTTGGTTAAGGGCTGTAAGTAAGCATTTCACTGTAATGTCTGCACCTGTTGTATTCGGCGCATGTGACCAATAAAATTTGATTTGATTTGATTTGATTTGATAATCATCGGGTAGCAGTGAATTATTGTTTAATTGAAGAAAGAAACAGAAAGATAACATGTGCTGCTGGTGACAGAGGGGGTTGATGAGGACGGAGAGACAAGGACAATCATAATACCTTCTTTAATGCACAACTCAAACAGCGGTTTGCCTGGCTCCAACAGCTGACACTTCACCAAGCTAAGCAGAGAAGCTCACTGACAAATCTAAATGAATCAAGTCTCTAACGCCAATAGAAATTAAATATGCTGTCTGAAGCCTTAGTTCTGAACTGGAGCTTCCTTACAGGAGTGTTTTCTTCAACAACAAAAAACAACTAAACTGGACGTATTTTTTTCATATAAAAAATAAAAACAATAATAACATTTCTGCCTTATAAGACTAAATTACTAACTAGTAGGGCATTTATAATTCCATTATTGTCAATGTCAATATTATTACTTCTATTTTAGGATCTTTTCATTATTAATGTCATCTATGGTTTGACCGCAGAAGTGATGACCATTTCTAGAAGTTCTAGAATGCGTTGCTGCCATAGTAATAATTGGACCAATCATTATCCAGTATGTTCTGATTGACAAACAGAGAGCCAAGCCCTCCTAACCACTGTGTCCTGCTCTTAGCAGAATACGTCCCAACGTCTCAAAAATTCAAAATTTGCGACACCCTTTTTAGTGTCACCAAACCAAGAAACTGGATTGTAAAAACCCATAGAAAAGCCACCCTAAGGTGAGTCTCTGGTTACATCCCAAATGTAGGCTCAAAAAGGCCCCTGGTGAAAAGCAGTGCACTATATAGGTCAGTGGTTCTCAAACCTCTCCTCGGGGACCCCCAGCTGTTCCAGGTGTTTAATCTATTCCAGAGTTAGCAGACCTGATTCAACTCGTCAACTAATCCTCAAGCCCTTTGGCTAGGTGAATCAGCTGAGCTAGTTCAGGGTTGCAACGATGTTGTGAAACGTCCCCGAGGAGAGATGTTTGAGAACCACTGGGAATAGGGAGCAATGTAGGACAGCATCTTTGACCAAATGATCACCTTCCCAAGACAGGCATCATCATCATCATGTCTTCAACTTCTTCTCTGAGGGCGAATTCTCCAATCCCTCCAACTCCCCTTGACCTCCGGACCCCAGGTGAGTCCGTTTCAGCTGGCCTCTCTGAGAAGACAACCCTGCCTCTTCCTTCTCCTCTACCTGGGTCCTAGTGTCTGTTTGTTTCTCCTCTAAGGCCTCCCTCTCTCCCCTGGAGTCTGAGGACTCAAACAGGTCTGGAGCCAGACGGTCCCTGGAGTCTACTGGCACTTCAGTCATCTCAGTCTGGTCAGGGTGCCGCAGGCCGTTAACGCCAGGGCTGTGGTGATGTCTGGAGGAAGGGGAGACCCAGCTACTGTTGTCCTCCTCCGGACTCTCCAAGCCCTCGACCATCCTCTCTAAAGCAGCCTCCCTCCCCCCCTCCCAGGACTCGGTCCTCTGCTGCAGGGCGTCTTGAGCCAGAAGGGAGGTGATGTGGAGCCCCTCCTGCTCCGCTCGGTCTCGGTCGTCCTGGCTGTCCAGAGACACTGCAGGGCTGGAACCGGCAAGTCTGCCTGAATTGCTAGTACGTCTCCCCGTTTCCGAGCTCCTCCTTTGGAGCACGATCTGGACCGAGTCCTGGTCCTGCTGCAGCTCCGCGGAGGACGCGGAGGAGGATGAGGCCTCATCGACGGAGATCTTGGGGTAGGAGCAGGAGTCGACCCCCCCGGGGTACAGTGCCTGGGCGGACTCAGGGCGCCCCCCGCTGGGCCGGCAGGGGAAGTGCATGCGGCTCCTCCGGGCTGCGTTACGTTGCCTGGTGCTGGCCCTGCGGCGCTCCTCGTCCTCAGAGCTGGTGGAGGTGGTGGAGGAGCTGGAGGAGGCCCCAGCGGGGGAGGATGTGGGGCTGGAGTGTGTGGAGTTGTCTCGGGGGCTGGGGGAGCGCGGGCGGGGCATGGGGTCAGGCCAGAACCTAGAGGAGTCAGAGGCCTCTCCCACCAGGTCCAATAAGACCGCAGACTGGTGTTGTCGCTGACGACTCCTGGGCAGCAGCGGCTCCACCCCCTCTTGACGCTCCGCCCCCGAGGCCTCGGGTGCAGCCAATGAAGATGAGGAGGAGTGGTCAGAGTCGCCTGTAGCAGCAGCAGGGTGTACAGGTGGAGCAGCACCACCAACCCCAGTCCCAACCAGGGCCCCGGAGCCGTCTCTTACAGCCCGCGTGGAGCGTCGGCCCCTGGCGTGGAGCTGCTGGATGGCCCCCTCACTCAGGTCGCTGTCCGAGTCCGAACTCCAGCCCTCGATCTCCCGACGCACCAGAGAGTCAAAGAAGGCCATCATACGAGGGTCCTCCTGGATGGACTGAGATGAGATAAGAAAGATGCAATCGTACTTAATGAATCCCCCAAAATATGTGTGTGTGTGTGTGTGTGTGTGTGTGTATGTGTGTGTTACCTGTGAGACGTAGTCGTGGCTCAGGCCGCTGCCGCTGTTCAGCACCAGGTTGATATATTCCTCATGGCTGTACAGACTCCTGGACTTATCCTCTACACAGCCATCCAGGTCTCCCACACTCTCCGGCTGCTGGTAGGGGCTCCACGCCTGGGGGAGGGAGGAGAGGGGAGCGGGTGGGAGGGAGGAGAGGGGAGCGGGTGGGAGATGGAGGGAGGGAGGGAGGGAGCGGGTGGGAGAAGGAGGGAGGGAGCGGGTGGGAGAAGGAGGGAGGGAGCGGGTGGGAGAGGGAGGGAGGGAGCGGGTGGGAGAGGGAGGGAGGGAGGGAGCGGGTGGGAGAGGGAGGGAGCGGGCGGGGTCAGGTTTAGAGTGCACCTGGGCCTGTATCAGCTTTCACACTTCTGGTACAGAACAAGAGTTACTGTAGGAGAGACTAGAGCTATGATGATGAACAGACTAGAGCTATGATGATGAACAGACTAGAGCTATGATGATGAACCAACACTCATCTTCCTTCTCTACAAGCTCAGGCCAGTAGACAAGCTTGTGAACAGATGGTGAAGGAGAAAGTGGACAGATGGTGAAGGAGAAAGTGAACAGATGGTGAAGGAGACAGACAGTGGACAGATGGTGAAGGAGACAGACAGTGGACAGATGGTGAAGGAGACAGACAGTGGACAGATGGTGAAGGAGACAGACAGTAGACAGATGGTGAAGGAGACAGACAGTGAACAGATGGTGAAGGAGACAGACAATGAACAGATGGTGAAGGAGAAAGACAGTGGACAGATGGTGAAGGAGACAGACAGTGAACAGATGGTGAAGGAGACAGACAATGAACAGATGGTGAAGGAGAAAGACAGTGGACAGATGGTGAAGGAGACAGACAGTGGACAGATGGTGAAGGAGACAGACAGTGGACAGATGGTGAAGGAGGCAGACAGTGAACAGATGGTGAAGGAGGCAGACAGTGAACAGATGGTGAAGGAGACAGACAGTGGACAGATGGTGAAGGAGACAGACAGTGGACAGATGGTGAAGGAGACAGACAGTGAACAGATGGTGAAGGAGCCAGACAGTGAACAGATGGTGAAGGAGCCAGACAGTGAACAGATGGTGAAGGAGCCAGACAGTGAACAGATGGTGAAGGAGCCAGACAGTGAACAGATGGTGAAGGAGCCAGACAGTGAACAGATGGTGAAGGAGACAGACAGTGAACAGATGGTGAAGGAGACAGACAGTGAACAGATGGTGAAGGAGCCAGACAGTGAACAGATGGTGAAGGAGCCAGACAGTGAACAGATGGTGAAGGAGACAGACAGTGGACAGATGGTGAAGGAGACAGACAGTGGACAGATGGTGAAGGAGAAAGTGGACAGATGGTGAAGGAGACAGACAGTGAACAGATGGTGAAGGAAAAAGTGGACAGATGGTGAAGGAGACAGACAGTGAACAGATGGTGAAGGAGAAAGTGGACAGATGGTGAAGGAGACAGACAGTGAACAGATGGTGAAGGAGAAAGACAGTGGACAGATGGTGAAGGAGACAGACAGTGAACAGATGGTGAAGGAGGCGATGAGCCGTCTGTCTTCACCTCAGACCCTGTGATTGATGAGGGACAATGAGTCATCATTACTCGAGACCTGAGACTCATACAGGGTGGGAAACAACCTAGAGGGACGGATGGGTGTAACTACCTTTCCAAGGGTTTAAGGAGTAGAAGGGCTGATTCATTCATGCCGAGATGATGATTCATTTTTTCCTTTTCTTGCAACAAACAATTACCTTCAAGATTCTGTGCATTTTCTAAGTACTTAGACAACTGAACTGATGACCTTCTAATCATGATGACGTAATCAATTGACGTTCATTCAAGCATGGTGATGATATAATGTTGATATGATGTCATTGATGATTTCATGAACCAAATCATTGTACCGAGTCATTTTACACAAAGTCAAAACACCCACCCCGACCTGTGTTTTGTACGATTATGAAAACGTGTTTTTTTTGTTGTTTTTCCTCAACGACGTCACTACTGACCTTGATGACCTTCTCGACCCCGGAGGAGCAGATCATATAGGTGCTGGGGTTGAACCGGACCTGGTTCACGATGGAGCGGTGACCCTTTAGGACCATGCTCGCTCCGTTCACCACACGACCCGGGCCTCCTGGAGGGGTGAGACGGAATAAGAGAGATCGTAATCTGTAACCACGTTTCCATCCAAACATTTCATGCGGATGAATAACCGGATGCATGAAAAAGGTCACGACTGGGCAGATGGAAACGTTAAAATGCCGGTACAATTTTATAAATGCCAACCGACAATTTGGTGGGATCTTTTTGTGTCGGTAAAATGTATTAAAGCAAGAAATGGCAGAAACGCCTTTTATGTGCAAATATTGATATAATAACCGTCATATCGAAGTAAATTTGGAGTCACGCGATGACATGTTGTGTGGTCCTCCCACTACAACTCATCGGGAAACCATGCCGTTTATTAGGCTACAGATCAAATAAGTTATGATGAACTTCACAGGGTGGTGAAAGGGCACGGTGATGAGCTTCATGCTCCTTTCCAATAAATATCAAGGGTCTTATTCTGGTGACATGATGATGATGATCGATGCTTGGCTGCAGTTTTGACAAATAAGAAATCTCTCTTATCCATAATAATCTCATCATGTAGGTATCCCTACCCACATTGTCTCCGCGAGCCGATGGCTAGAGCGCACTTGGGTACACTCGCTATACATTTTACATGTTTTAGTCATTTTAGCAGACGCTCTTATCCAGAGCGACTTACATGAGCAATTTAGGGTTAAGTGCCTTGCTCAAGGGCACATTGACAGATTTTTCACCTAGTCGGCTCGGGGATTAGAACCAGCGACCTTCGGTTACTGGCACAACGCTCTTAACCACTAAGCTACCTGCCGCTCTATATAAGGCAAAACCATCAGTAGAGTTGAAAATGTGAGTGAAACTCATTGAACACGGGAATTTAACAGCAAAAGTAATTTATATGTGCACCACGCCATCACGCACAGCCTTTTTCACCCGCAAAAAAAAAAAAAAAAAAAAAAGTCAGTTTGCTGGAAACATCTCTGGTGGGAAAACGCCACCAGAGATGTGTTTTATCTGTCACAAATTGGACAGAAACGTAGCTATTGACACAAACAAGATCAACAAACTGATATATACGGAAACGCACACTCTTACCTGCTTCAGGATCCTTTGGGATTCTCCACATATAGAGGTTGAAGTCATCTGATCCAGACAAGATGTACTGGAGGACAACAAAAGAGATTAAACATAAGAGTTCACCGAGGCTGCGTCTCAAAATGGCACCCTATTCCCTATGTAGTGCACTACTTTAGACCAGGGCCCTGATGGAAAAAGTAGTGCACTACATCGGGAATAGGGGGTCATTAGGGACGCATTGTAAGACATAGTCCTCTAAGCAAAACATCATCATGATGTTAAAAGCTATTACATAATATTCTCTGCCGCCTGTTAATTAAAAAGAGAAGCCGTCGTCAACAAACAAATTGCCAAAACAAAAGCTGCTAGATGGCCAGGGAACATCTAAACTTAAAACATTACGGCCATTTTGAGATAAGGGTCCAAATTCATAAAGTGCTGATCTAGGTTAAGTTCATTTTTGTATTTTAGAATAATAATAATAATAATAATAATAATAATAATATGCCATTTAGAAGACGCTTTTATCCAAAGCGACTTACAGTCATGTGTGCATACATTTTTACGTATGGGTGGTCCCGGGGATCGAACCCACTACCCTGGCGTTACAAGCGCCGTGCTCTACCAATTGAGCTACAGAGGACCATTCATTTCATTTACATCATTTAGCAGACGCTCTTATCCAGAGTGACTTACACATTGGTGCATTCACCTTATGATAGCCAGTGGGACAACCACTTTACAATATATTATTCTCTTTTTTTCCCCCTCTTTTTTTTGGGGTAAGGCGGGGTAGAATGATTACTTTATCCTATCCCAGGTATTCCTTAAAGAGGTGGGGTTTCAAGTGTTTCCGGAAGGTGGTGAGTGACTCCGCTGTCCTGAGATTACATGGACAGGGTGATCTAATCCTAGATCAGCACTCTTGACGCTTTATGAATCCGGGCCTAGATCCTCGGTGTAAAATGTGACATTTTTCCTTTTTAAACTTTCCTTTTTTTAAATTTAAAATCAAGGATCCATTTGTAGATACAGCAAACAGTCAGCACAGTTACAGACGGAGACCGACGTATTTATGACAAATCTCTTCTCCGAGAGAAGATAGAATTTGAGATGTGGTGTAACTTCTACAAAAACACACTGAGCAGAAATATGTGTGCTGTCCGTTGCCAGGCAATGAGGAGCCAAGCCAATGAAGCCAGAAGATAATAATGATCCAAAATGACCCAAAGACTGTATCCCAAATAGCACCCTATTCCCTATATAGTGCACTACTTTTGACCAGGGTAGTGAACTATGTAGGGAATAGGGTGCCATTTGGGGATGCAGTTTTTGTCTTTCTCACTAGGGTAATTATATATCTACTAACTAAAGGGCTCCTAGTGACATCACTAGGGTTATTAGGAGGCCTGTGGTGACACCTGGTCATGCAGCACACCTGGGAGGGGAGGGGAGGGGAGCCCCAGGACACGTCAAGTAGGACTGTAGCCATTCCCGGCACTAGCCTTTTTGGGGTCTCTTAAGCAAGATCATCACCTTCACAACAAGTAGTCAGGGGGCCATGCGCACAGAATAGAGAAAGCACTACTGAATGTAGCTGCGGCCATTTCACTCGGGTCTGTCCAGCTGATGTGCTTCACCACCTCCCACAGGCCTCACCTCTCCCTCTTTCTCGGTTTCATTCTGGTCTCTCACACCACTGGTAGAACCCACTGGTAGAACCCACTGGTAGAACCCACTGGTAGAACCCAGCCTGCTGCAGCACAGTTCTGTTCTTTTAGCGTAGAAGAGTCTTCTGTAGCTAGGTCTCCCCTGACAACACCGCAGCATATTGTGAACATAAACTACACATGGTTGCAGAGTGATGTCATGTCTCATACGAGGAGGGACTAGCCCCTAAATTACACCCTATTCCTTACATAGTGTCCAGAGCTCCGGTCAAAAGTAGTGCACTACGTAGAGAATAGGGTGGCATTTGGGACGCTGTGAAATATATATCGGGGTCGTTGACTTTCTAGGTATGCAGGAAAACAAAACAAGTCTGTGTGGTTCAGATGGTAAGAGTGTTAAGCTAGCGATGCAAAAGGTTGTGGGTTCAAGTCCCACATCCATATACTGAAAATGTATGCACTCACTGTAGTGTAAGTCGCTTTGGATAAAGTTCTGCTAATTGGCATGTACAGTACCAGTCAGAAGTTTGTCCACACCTACTCATTCAAGGGTTTTTCTTTATTTTTTACTATTTTCTACATTGTAGAATAATAGTGAAGACATCAAAACTATGAAATAACACATATGGAATCATGTAGTAACCAAAGCCACCCTTTGCCTTGATGACAGCTTTGCACACTCTTGGCATTCTCTCAACCAGCTCCATGAGGAATGCTTTTCCAACAGTCTTGAAGGAGTTCCCACATATGTTGAGCACTTGTTGACTGCTTTTCCTTCACTCTGCGATCCAACTCATCCCAAACCATCTCAATTGGGTTGAGGTCGGGTGATTGTGGAGGCCAGGTCATCTGATGCAGCACTCCATCACTCTCCTTGGTCAAATAGCTCTTTCACAGCCTGGAGGTGTGTTTTGGGTCATTGTCCTGTTGAAAAACAAATGATAGTCCCACTAGCGCAAAACAGATGGGATGGAGTATCGTTGCAGAATGCTGTGGTAGCCATGCTGGTTAAGTGTGCCTTGAATTCTAAATAAATCACCAACAGTGTCACCAGCAAAGCACCATCACACCTCCTCCTCCATGCTTCACGGTGGGAACCACACATGCGGAGATCATCCGTTCACCTACTCTGCGTCTCACAAAGACACGGTGGTTGGAACCAAAAATCTCCAATTTGGACTCATCAGACCAAAGGACAGATTTCCACCGGTCTAAAGTCCATTGCTCGTGTTTCTTGGCCCAAGCAAGTCTCTTCTTATTATTGGTAATCCATTTTAGAATAAGGCTGTAACGTAACAAAACGTGGAAAAAGTCAAGGGGTCTGAATAATTTCCAAATGTACTGTACATTGGCGAAAGACTGCCACTTAAGTATTGTGGTCAGTTTGTATTACCTTGTAAATTCAGCTATAACGACAAACAAGGAATAATGATTCGACATCCTCTCCTTTTTTAGTTTTTTCTATCTTGTCTCATCGCTGCAACTCCCCAATGGGCTCGGGAGGCAAAGGTCGAGTCATGCATCCTCCAAAACATGACCCGCCAAACCACGCTTCTTAACACCTGCCCGCTTAACCTGGAAGCCAGCCGCACCAATGTGTCGGAGGAAACACCGTTCACCTGACGACGAGGTCAGCATGCAGGCGCCCGGCCCTCCACAAGGAGTTGCTAGAGCGCGATGAGCCAAGTAATGCACCCCCGGCCAAACCCTCCCCCAACCTGGACGACGCTGTGCCAATTGTACGCCGCCCTATGGGACTCCCGATCACAGCCGGTTGTGATACAGCCAGTGATCGAACCCGGGTCTGTAGTGACGCCTCTAGCGCTGCGCTGCACCACTCGGGAAGCCCACGACATCATCTCCTAATCTGTCCAGAACTCTTATTCTTTTTACAGCAGGTTCGCAAGTCACAAAAATAAATAAAATGACATTGTAGTATAGTTAAATCCTTCCTTCTCTCTCTCCCCCAAGCAAAACCCATCTGTCTCCACCTCCCCCTCCCTGTTTCCTCCCCCCTTTACCCCACCCAAGCTTCTCCCAACCTCTCACCCAAGCCAAGCTTGTCCCTACCTCCCATCCTTGGTCACCCAAGCCAAGCTTGTCCCTACCTCCCATCCTTGGCCACCCAAGCCAAGCTTGTCCCTACCTCCCATCTTTTCCCACCCTCGGATACACTTAATCCCATCCATTCATCGACCTACTCATCCATTCTCAATAATTCCCGGCCTACATACGTGACTTGTTTCAGGAAACCAGGCGTATGTCACGGGTCACTACTTCACAGGAGAGCCATTTGAACTTAAACTTTTTTTTTTGGCAGAAATGCCTTCTGGAACGTGTGAATTTTCATGTGCCTTAATAACAAACTTGTATGCGAATACGAATAAAATTGTTAAAATTACGAGCCCTGTTGGTTTAGCTACAGAAAAAGACAGCAACCTTCCCGCTAGCCATGATTGGCTGAGATAATGAATGGGCTGGAAATGCAGAGAGATGAGTTCGGATTGGTCTGCCATGTAGCACGCTTCTGTCTATTTGAGCGGATCAGTATGTGCAGGTAATCCTGTGTAACGCGGCTTTAAAAAAATAAATATACATTGCGTAGTGGAACTGCATAAGTGTTGCTCTCCACTTTCTGGAGGACCGAGTTTTGAAATAAGTGGAATGACAGTATGATAGCTAAGGAGATGGCGAAAACACCCGTCTCCGGATTACATCTTCAAACTAAGGGCAACCATGGCATCCGTGACAAAGAGTGAGAAGCGTCCATCCATGTATACGGGTAAGATCTAGTCTAGCTAGCTACATTTTCATATATTTCAAGTTTCTAATTTTGTCAGGAAGTAGTTTTCATTTCAAGTTATAGTGTACTAGCTAGCTAACGTTAGCTGGCTGGCTTGCTAGCTAACGTTACGTGTATGATCTGTGTAGTAATATTATTCGTATCTCAGAGCCATTTGCTTTGCTAGTTATAGCCTAATGTTACCTAGCTAACATTGAACCTGGTTGGTTAGCTATCTGCAGATTCATGCAGGGTAGTAACGTCATGAGTTGGGATTATGGTTCATTGTTTAGCTAGCTAGCTACATGTCTTAACAAAAGACTTCACTATGCAAGTAACCATTTCAATTGAATGTTAATTATGTCACTGCGAAAACTGATAGACGTAGCTGGTAAATTCACTCTGGCTATCTACTCCGATTTCAGAGCACTCTCGTCTGAGTGTGCCAGAGCGCAGAATAACTGACGAATTTACCAACACCAACTGAATATTGCCGGTGTCAGTAAACTTTGGCAAAAAAGCGTAAATTGTTGCTAGCAGCACAGTTGCCGTCACCAACGCTCTGGATAACATAAAAACAGCCTAACCAGCTCTGCTAGGGCGAGTAAAATGGTCATTGAGCTGTTCTCTCATTTGTGTCTGGAAGTAGCTAGCAAGCTAGCCAGTTAGCTTGGGTGATTGACTGCTGTTGTTAGGACAGAATTCTCAGATCAAGCTTAAGAGGGTGTGAACGATGCTGAATGGGTTTAGACAAAGAAGAGCTCTTCAGTAGGTACCAAAACATTCAAAGGCCATTTTCTCAAACGTGAGGTTACAAGTTTATCAACTTTCAAAGCAGAATTACTTTCCCATTGTTCCTCAACTGTAGTGTATGATATACCATTTTCTAGCTCTGAGTCTCTACTTTTCGTTTTGAGCCGGTCGGTCACCCTATGCATCCACCCACCCACTCTCCCACCATCCTACACATATTCACCATGGCTCACCCTCCCATTCTGACACACACGAGAGAACAGTTATTGACATATGCTATATTTCCCCCTTTGAATTGTCTTTTCAGTGTCCATGTAGTCCACTGGCTACTTCTATAGTTACTTCATAGAGAAGAACAGATACTTGGGGGAAAGTAGAGTATAGATTGTATTGTTGGGAGGGGGAGGAAAGGATATGGTCTCAATGAATGATAAGCCGGTCTCAGGCATCACTCACTATGTAGCCTAGTGCGCACATCGTTTCTTGTAGCTTGATTAAGGCGCTTGTGAATTCCATCCATTGCGTTCCCTTCTATTACCCACAGCACTGCCAGGAAGCAGCGTTGAGATTTGAATCCTTTTTCCTCCGGTGACTGTCTGATCGGAATGCATTACTTGTGTTTTTTTTCCCTCAGCTTGGCAGACAGGTCCTGGATGAATCGAATGGACTGGCCGTGGATTTATCTAAATGTTCCCCTCTGTGGCTTCAGAATGTTGACTTTGGTCTGATAGCTCCACAGCTTGAAGATTACCATGCGAGGGTATTTAGCGTTATTCTGTTTCACGGCAATCCTATGGCATCGTTCCAGATTCTTCGGTGATATATCCACGTCAACTTCCTATCCTTTTTTGTCCTCGTCTTCCAGTAAGGACAATATTCATGTTGTTTCGTCTCATTCGGTTTTCTTGCTGGTCCAATTAATCTTCTAAAAGTTTGAAACTTTTTTTCCAGAAGGCTAATTTTGTTGTCTTGTTCATTCATGCGCACGCCTTGAATGCGCATGTCTGGCACGATAGACTCCTTCTCTTCGAGCAAATCTACTTATTTAAAAAAAAAGACTGTAGCAGTTTGTTTGTTTTGGTGAGCGTTTGAGCCGTTTTCCTGGATATCCTTTAGCTCTCTCCAAGTTGCCCCTCGTCTTTTCCCCCTGGGGGAAGCCACGGCTTGCTGGATTTGTGTCACCGCGCAATTTTACCAACTGATTGGTTCGCTGTTGTACAAAAACAGACTGCTCACTCTCTCTGTTGCTTGAGGATATATTGAGGCTTCATTTAAACTGTGTCTGATTTCTACATACAACCACAGTTTTGTTGGTAGAAAACCCATGCGTCCTATCGGTGGTACACGCCTCCATCTTTATCTAAATCTATATATACACACTACCGGTCAAATGTTTGGGGTCACTTACATGTCCTTGTTTTCCATGAAAACATACATGAAATGAGTTTGAATAGGAAATATAGCTAAATGAATAGGAAATGTAGTCATTGACAAGGTTAGAAATAATGATTTTTAATTGAAATAATAATTGTGTCTTTCAAACTTTACTTTCGTCAAAAGAATCCTCCATTTGCAGCAATTACAGCCTTGCAGACCTTTGGCATTCTAGTTGTCAATTTGTTGAGGTAATGTGAAGAGATTTCACCCCATGCTTCCTGAAGCACCTCCCACAAGTTGGATTGGCTTGATGGGCACTTCTTACGGTCAAGCTGCTCCCACAACAGCTCAATGGGGTTTCCACAACACCTCTTTCTATTCTGGTTAGAGACAGTTTGCTCTGTTCTGTGAAGGGAGTAGTACACAGCGTTGTACGGGATCTTCAGTTTCTTGGCAATTTCTCGCAAGGAATAGCCTTCATTTCTCAGAACAAGAATAGACTGACAAGTTTCAGAAGTTAGTTGTTTCTGGCCATTTTGAGCCTGTAATCGAACCCACAATTGCTGATGCTCCAGATACTCTAGTCAATTTCTAATGATCAATTAGCCTTTTAAAATGATAAACTTGGATTAGCAAACACAACATGCCATTGGAACACAGGACTGATGGTTGCTGATAATGGGCCTCTGTACGCCTATGTAGATATTCAATATATTTTTTTTTTAATCAGCAGTTTCCAGCTACAATAGCCATTTCTTTCGAAAACAAGGACATTTCAAAGGGACCCCAAACTTTTGAACAGTAGTGTATATATTTGTTTTTACCCCTTTTTCTCCCCAATTTCGTGGTATCTAATTGGTTGTTACAGTCTTGTCCCATCGCTGCAACTCCCGTACGGACACGGGAGAGGCGAAGGTCGAGAGCCGTGCGTCCTCCGAAACACAACCCAACCGAGCAGCCCTGCTTCTTGACACAATGCCCGCTTAACCCGGAAGCCAGCTGCACCAATGTGTCGGAGGAAACACTGTACGCCCGGCCCGCCACAGGAGTCGCTAGTGCGCGATGGGACAAGAACATCCCTGCCGGCCAAATCCCTCCCCTAACCTGGATGACGCTGGGCCAATTGTGCGCCGCCCCATGGGTCTCCCGGTCTCGGCCGACTGCGACAGAGCCTGGACTCGAACCAGGATCTCTAGTGGCACAGCTAGCACTGCGATGCAGTGCCTTAGACCACTGCGCCACTCGGGAGGCCCCGATCCTCTTGCTTGACTAAATTGATACCTTGCTACACTGATGCATTGAAAACTGATGCATTATTAATTCACACAATGAACCCACAGACCGGTCAGTGGCAGTGTCCCAGATAACAATTTTGATTGGTCAACAGCTTAGAGCAAAGAACAACTTTGTCGACTGCTGTCGAATAATGAATGAATATTCAGACACATCCAACCTTTTTTTTTTAAAAAGAAGACTGATTTATTTATTTACTAGCAAGCAATGAAAACGTTGTATAAAATAAAACTCCAAAACATCAAACAATGTTTTGACTGAAGTGTCATAGTGAATAGACTAGACCCTGCACATCTAGCGGACTGGCTGCCGGAGCATTAAACAACAGTTAGAAGAAAAAGGAGATGTAGACAGACTAAACAAATGGTCATCAGTAAACACTCCCGCTATAAAGTTCCTCTACATGAAAAGAAAGTAAAATGGAAAAAATATATATACAAAAAAATAAATGAATGTAGGCCTATGTAACGGTTTTGACGGTTATTTTATTTTCATGGCAGGCTTCATCCACGACCGTCAGTTACACGGTTATTCAATTACCGTCACAGCCCTACAAACACCGAGGGTAAAGCAGCAGTTCTGTAGGAAAACAGAAAAGCTCTGAGAAGGTCACAAATGCTGCACCCTATTCCCTATATAGTGCACTACTTTTGACCTGAGCCCGTAGGGCTCTACAAGCTGTACAGGGAATAGGGTGGCATTTGTGATGCACCCACAGCCCCGAAGCTCACCTGGTCCTTGTCTCCAGCGAAGCAGCAGCTCTTCATGGTACAGGAGTTGAAGTAGCCCTGGTTGTCGAACTGGAAGCTGGGTAGGCGTGAGTGTAGCTCGTAGAGGACTGGGGGTAGCCTGCGACGCAGGGCCAGGAGCTGGGTCCCCGTGCTGTTGAAACGCACCGACATGGCACTCTGAAGGGACATGCTGCCACCGTACCGCAGCAGAGAACTGGGACAGACAAAAAGAAAGAGAGGTGGGTTAGGAAGGAGCCGGGTTTCCTCTCTGGGTTTCTTCCTGGCCACTGTGCTTTGCGCTGCTGCCTTGACTCTTTGGGTTCTAGGCCGACTGTTTGTTAAAGCACCGCGACAGCTGCTGATGTGAAAACGGGCTTTAGAAAATAAAATGTGATCGACAGACAGCGTACATTTTAGTCATTTAGCAGACGCTCTTATCCAGAGCGACTTACATGAGCAATTTAGGGTTAAGTGCCTTGCTCAAGGGCACATCGACAGATTTTTCACCTAGTCGGCTCGGGGATTAGAACCAGCGACCTTTCGGTTACTGGCACAACGCTCTTAACCACTAAGCCACCTGCCGCTACAGGTAGATAGAAAGCAGCAATATAAAGAGAGGGTCCTTAGTAGGTCTGATTATATTTAGTGGCAGTTTCAATCTTATACGGTCAGAATAGAAGCAATGAGAGAAATGAATTAAATAATAAAAGAGTGCCCTCTGGTGGACAAATTGGGTAAAACAGATGCTGGATTACAGCCTGAAAATTCAGAGTGTGACAGTTTTTACATCATCATTTAACAGAAGCCTCACGTGCGAGGCTTGCGGATGTCCCACAGCCCCACCCCCTCCTTGGAGTTGGCTGTGGCCAGCAGTCGGGGCTCTGCCGGGTTGAACATCACACTGTGGAAGGCTGATGGGTAATTGGCCAGACAGAAGGGTTCTGAAAAACACAGGGAAGGACATGTGTTTAACTCGGATGACATGGTCATTGATCAGGGGGAGGCCTATTGCAATATGTTTTATATACAGTAATACACTGAAAATACACTTTTATATACAATAATACACTGAAAATACACTGCTTTATACTGAACAAAAATATAAAAAACGCAACATGTAAAGTGTTGGTCCCATGTTTCATGAGCTGAAATAAAAGATTTGTGCACACATTTGTTTAAATCCCTGCTAGTGAACATTTCTCCTTTGCCAAGATAATCCATCCACATGACAGGTGTGGCATATCAAGAACAGCCTGATCATTACACAGGTGCACCTTGTGCTGGGGACAATAAAAGGCCACTCTAAAAAATTTGCAGTTTTGTCACACAACACAATGCCACAGATGTCTCAAGTTTTGAGGGGGCGAGCAATTTCGCATTCTGACTACAGGAATGTCCACCAGAGCTGTTGCCAGATCATTTAATGTTAATTTCTCTACCATAAGCCTCCTCCAACGTTATTTTAGAGAATTTGGCAGTCCATCCAACCGGCATCACAACCGCACACCACGTGTAACCACGCCAGCTCAGGACCTCCACATCCGGCTTCTTCACCTGCGGGATCGTCTGAGACCAGCCACCCGGACAGCTGATGAAACTGAGGAGTATTTCTGTCTGTAATAAAGCCCTTTTGTGGAGGAAAACTCAATTCTGATTGGCTGGGCCTTGCTCCCCAGTGGGTGGGCCAGTCTCCCTAGTTGGTGGGCATATACCCTCCCAGGCCCA
Organism: Coregonus clupeaformis; assembly: GCF_020615455.1. Taxonomy (NCBI): domain Eukaryota; kingdom Metazoa; phylum Chordata; class Actinopteri; order Salmoniformes; family Salmonidae; genus Coregonus; species Coregonus clupeaformis. The sequence goes on from NC_059220.1 coordinate 2,973,496, forward strand.
CCCATAGCTCCGCCCCCTGCCCAGTCATGTGAAATCCATAGATTAGGGCCTAACGAATTTATTTAAATTGACTGATTTCCTCATATGAACTGTAAGTCAGTAAAATCGTTGGAATTGTTGCGTGTTGCGTTTATATTTTTTGTTCTCCTGAGTGGCGCAGTGGTCTAAGGCACTGCATCGCAGTGCTAACTGTGCCACTAGAGATCCTGGTTCGAATCCAGGCTCTGTCGCAGCCGGCCGCGACCGGGAGACTCATGGGCGGCGCACAATTGGCCCAGCGTCGTCCAGGGTAGGGGAGGGAATGGCCGGCAGGGATGTAGCTCAGTTGATAGAGCATGGCGTTTGCAACGCCAGGGTTGTGGGTTCGATTCCCACGGGGGGCCAGTATAAAAAAAGATATGTATTCACTAACTGTAAGTCGCTCTGGATAAGAGCGTCTGCTAAATGACTAAAATGTAAAATGTAAATGTATTATTATTACCTCCGTGTGGCGGCTGCCGTGTGTCCCAGATGAGAACACGTCCGTCGTCAGAGGAGCTGGCGAACACGTTGTCGTTAACCGGGCTGACTGACAGGCCGTACACCGCATCGTCATGGAGGAACACGTTCAGAGTCTCACCTCTGGAAGAACAGAATACAGCTGCTTCATGTACAATAGCAAAGTCAATATCTGTGTCAATATTTTCCCCGATAGGCCTATTTGAGGAGATGTGTTATCTAAATGCGGTTTCAGACTATGTTCCAAATCCCATATATTAATTAATACTAACATAACACATAGAAAGAAGCCTTGTTTTAATACTAACCTACCACTTAGAATGAAGTATTAATACTAACCTACCACTTAGAATGAAGCCTTGTATTAATACTAGAGCTTGTATGATACTGCATGCGATTTAACAGCAGCCAAAGTACATTCATTCATTTTATTCTGAAGGATTGACAGAACATTTTGGCGTCTATGTTGTTACAACGGTCAAGTTAATTAGCCTACTTCATGGACAACATTAAAATCAAGATTCCTGAGGTAAGTTCTTGTAAGTTTTGATCATTTGTTTTCCGAGTTAAAATTAAGCAATTGGGAATGTGAAAATGGACTGTTTGAATATGCTTATTTTTGCATACAAAACCAAAAGATGACTTGATATTTCGATGTTAAAATGTGTGTGGGGTTAAAGGTGGAATGCCTGGTCAAGTGCACAGCCAACACTTCCTGTCCTTTCAAAGTAAGAGGTCAACCTTTAACTCCATTCTATGAATCTATGACCTATTAATAGCTGCCCATGACGTGCCACAGCGCCAAGATAAGGTAAGCTTTCTACATTTTTGCATAAGATTTAGTGTGTATTGGTTTATTAATGAACTGCTGTTACTGTATATGGTTAGCTGACTGATATAGCCTAGCTAACCATTAGTCATCGTATTAAATGATGCTTTACAGCCCAAAAAAAAAGAAACAGTATCTATTGCTAGACTAGAGATATTCCCTTAGCTGTAGTTAGTCAGTGGTTGCACGTCTAACTAGCTGGAATGAAGCCAGGGTGTGAATAGTAGACGTGTAAATATATAATCTCACTGTTTACAGCAGGTCTCCAGCTACCCAGACCTGCCTGATCAGCCTGATAAGGTGCCGTGGGTGTGGTCTCCAGCTACCCAGACCTGCCTGATCAGCCTGATAAGGTGCTGTGGGTGTGGTCTCCAGCTACCCAGACCTGCCTGATAAGGTGCTGTGGGTGTGGTCTCCAGCTACCCAGACCTGCCTGATCAGCCTGATAAGGTGCTGTGGGTGTGGTCTCCAGCTACCCAGACCTGCCTGATCAGCCTGATAAGGTGCTGTGGGTGTGGTCTCCAGCTACCCAGACCTGCCTGATAAGGTGCTGTGGGTGTGGTCTCCAGCTACCCAGACCTGCCTGATCAGCCTGATAAGGTGCCGTGGGTGTGGTCTCCAGCTACCCAGACCTGCCTGATCAGCCTGATAAGGTGCTGTGGGTGTGTCCAGCTTACACCTGTGCAAATCTGTGTATAGCAACGGAATGAACGATCCCAACCAATGCCTGGGTCGTGCCGTAGGTCCACCACACACCCGAAGTGTCTAGACTGTTTCTGGACAGGCCATGGGTAGTGTCTAGACTGTTTCTGGACAGGCCATGGGTATTATGGTAGCTCAGGCAGTCTGGCAACGTCAACAAAAATAAAAATAAATGAATATCTGTCAAATACTTGCTTCGTCTGTCCTTGGGAGAACCTCAATTGCATTTCCTTGATTCGTTACATCTGCTCACCTCGTCTCCTCAAAACCCATTAGACGAGAAGGTCAGAGGTCCCTCCCCTCTCACCTTCTTATCCAATGGGTTTTGAGAAGGCGGCGAAGAGAGAGGACGTGAGGAATGAAGGACGTGCAATTGAGATTCTCCCCTTGTTTCCCCCCCCATTCCTCACCTCCCTCTCAAAGCCCATTGGAGGAGAGGAGGCTCCTCCCCTCAGGCTCCAATACACTATCAAGGAGAGGAAGCAAGAATGTGACGTCTAGTACACACACACACACACACACACACACACACACACACACACACACACACACACACACACACACACACACCTTGAAGAGTTTACCGATGATAATATTGTCATTAATGGCTATTATTATTATTATTATTATTATTATTGTCAATGATTTTGTTGACAGAACCTATTGTATTATATTATTATATTATATTCTATCGACTATTAAAACATATAGAAATCTTTTCATTCTTCTGGTAGGTTTAGCATGGCTATAAATGCTAGAGAAGTTGACTAAAGCACAAACAGACCTGCTACTAGGCATGTCACATTGTTAATGGCAGGTAGATGTTTTGTTGTTGCTAGTGGCAGGTAGATGTTTTGTTGTTGCTAGTGGCAGGTAGATGTGTTGTTGTTGCTAGTGGCAGGTAGATGTTTTGTTGTTGCTAGTGGCAGGTAGATGTTTTGTTGTTGCTAGTGGCAGGTAGATGTGTTGTTGTTGCTAGTGGCAGGTAGATGTGTTGTTGTTGCTAGTGGCAGGTAGATGTGTGGTTGTTGCTAGTGGCAGGTAGATGTGTTGTTGTTGCTAGTGGCAGGTAGATGTGTTGTTGTTGCTAGTGGCAGGTAGATGTGTTGTTGTTGCTAGTGGCAGGTAGATGTTTTGTTGTTGCTAGTGGCAGGTAGATGTTTTGTTGTTGCTAGTGGCAGGTAGATGTGTTGTTGTTGCTAGTGGCAGGTAGATGTATTGTTGTTGCTAGTGGCAGGTAGATGTGTTGTTGTTGCTAGTGGCAGGTAGATGTGTTGTTGTTGCTAGTGGCAGGTAGATGTGTTGTTGTTGCTAGTGGCAGGTAGATGTGTTGTTGTTGCTAGTGGCAGGTAGATGTTTTGTTGTTGCTAGTGGCAGGTAGATGTGTTGTTGTTGCTAGTGGCAGGTAGATGTGTTGTTGTTGCTAGTGGCAGGTAGATGTGTTGTTGTTGCTAGTGGCAGGTAGATGTGTTGTTGTTGCTAGTGGCAGGTAGATGTTTTGTTGTTGCTAGTGGCAGGTAGATGTGTTGTTGTTGCTAGTGGCAGGTAGATGTGTTGTTGTTGCTAGTGGCAGGTAGATGTTTTGTTGTTGCTAGTGGCAGGTAGATGTTTTGTTGTTGCTAGTGGCAGGTAGATGTTTTGTTGTTGCTAGTGGCAGGTAGATGTGTTGTTGTTGCTAGTGGCAGGTAGATGTTTTGTTGTTGCTAGTGAAGGTAGATGTTTTGTTGTTGCTAGTGGCAGGTAGATGTTTTGTTGTTGCTAGTGGCAGGTAGATGTTTTGGTTGTTGCTAGTGGCAGGTAGATGTGTGGTTGTTGCTAGTGGCAGGTAGATGTTTTGTTGTTGCTAGTGGCAGGTAGATGTGTTGTTGTTGCTAGTGGCAGGTAGATGTGTTGTTGTTGCTAGTGGCAGGTAGATGTTTTGTTGTTGCTAGTGGCAGGTAGATGTGTTGTTGTTGCTAGTGGCAGGTAGATGTGTTGTTGTTGCTAGTGGCAGGTAGATGTGTTGTTGTTGCTAGTGGCAGGTAGATGTGTTGTTGTTGCTAGTGGCAGGTAGATGTGTTGTTGTTGCTAGTGGCAGGTAGATGTGTTGTTGTTGCTAGTGGCAGGTAGATGTTTTGTTGTTGCTAGTGGCAGGTAGATGTGTTGTTGTTGCTAGTGGCAGGTAGATGTGTTGTTGTTGCTAGTGGCAGGTAGATGTGTTGTTGTTGCTAGTGGCAGGTAGATGTGTTGTTGTTGCTAGTGGCAGGTAGATGTTTTGTTGTTGCTAGTGGCAGGTAGATGTGTTGTTGTTGCTAGTGGCAGGTAGATGTGTTGTTGTTGCTAGTGGCAGGTAGATGTTTTGTTGTTGCTAGTGGCAGGTAGATGTTTTGTTGTTGCTAGTGGCAGGTAGATGTGTTGTTGTTGCTAGTGGCAGGTAGATGTTTTGTTGTTGCTAGTGAAGGTAGATGTTTTGCTGTTGCTAGTGGCAGGTAGATGTTTTGTTGTTGCTAGTGGCAGGTAGATGTGTTGTTGTTGCTAGTGGCAGGTAGATGTGTTGTTGTTGCTAGTGGCAGGTAGATGTTTTGTTGTTGCTAGTGGCAGGTAGATGTGTTGTTGTTGCTAGTGGCAGGTAGATGTTTTGTTGTTGCTAGTGGCAGGTAGATGTTTTGTTGTTGCTAGTGGCAGGTAGATGTTTTGTTGTTGCTAGTGGCAGGTAGATGTGTTGTTGTTGCTAGTGGCAGGTAGATGTTTTGTTGTTGCTAGTGGCAGGTAGATGTTTTGTTGTTGCTAGTGGCAGGTAGATGTGTTGTTGTTGCTAGTGGCAGGTAGATGTGTTGTTGTTGCTAGTGGCAGGTAGATGTTTTGTTGTTGCTAGTGGCAGGTATATGTGTTGTTGTTGCTAGTGGCAGGTAGATGTTTTGGTTGTTGCTAGAGGCAGGTAGATGTGTTGTTGTTGCTAGTGGCAGGTATATGTGTTGTTGTTGCTAGTGGCAGGTAGATGTTTTGTTGTTGCTAGAGGCAGGTAGATGTGTTGTTGTTGCTAGTGGCAGGTAGATGTGTTGTTGTTGCTAGTGAAGGTAGATGTGTTGTTGTTGCTAGTGGCAGGTAGATGTGTTGTTGTTGCTAGAGGCAGGTAGATGTTTTGTTGTTGCTAGTGGCAGGTAGATGTTTTGTTGTTGCTAGTGGCAGGTAGATGTGTTGTTGTTGCTAGTGGCAGGTAGATGTGTTGTTGTTGCTAGTGGCAGGTAGATGTTTTGTTGTTGCTAGTGGCAGGTAGATGTGTTGTTGTTGCTAGTGGCAGGTAGATGTTTTGTTGTTGCTAGAGGCAGGTAGATGTGTTGTTGTTGCTAGTGGCAGGTAGATGTTTTGTTGTTGCTAGTGGCAGGTAGATGTTTTGTTGTTGCTAGTGGCAGGTAGATGTGTTGTTGTTGCTAGTGGCAGGTAGATGTGTTGTTGTTGCTAGTGGCAGGTAGATGTGTTGTTGTTGCTAGTGGCAGGTAGATGTTTTGTTGTTGCTAGTGGCAGGTAGATGTTTTGTTGTTGCTAGTGGCAGGTAGATGTTTTGTTGTTGCTAGTGGCAGGTAGATGTGTTGTTGTTGCTAGTGGCAGGTAGATGTTTTGTTGTTGCTAATGGCAGGTAGATGTTTTGTTGTTGCTAGTGGCAGGTAGATGTTTTGGTTGTTGCTAGTGGCAGGTAGATGTTTTGTTGTTGCTAGTGGCAGGTAGATGTGTTGTTGTTGCTAGTGGCAGGTAGATGTGTTGTTGTTGCTAGTGGCAGGTAGATGTTTTGTTGTTGCTAGTGGCAGGTAGATGTGTTGTTGTTGCTAGTGGCAGGTAGATGTGTTGTTGTTGCTTGTGGCAGGTAGATGTTTTGTTGTTGCTAGTGGCAGGTAGATGTTTTGTTGTTGCTAGAGGCAGGTAGATGTGTTGTTGTTGCTAGTGGCAGGTAGATGTTTTGTTGTTGCTAGTGGCAGGTAGATGTGTTGTTGTTGCTAGTGGCAGGTAGATGTGTTGTTGTTGCTAGTGGCAGGTAGATGTTTTGTTGTTGCTAGGAGTTATGGTTTCATTGTGCCCATCTAGACTATTATTCCTGTAACTACACATGTGAAGCTGCAAGAAAATCATATTTAAATGTATATCAAACCATTTTTAAAAATGTTGACCCTGATTTTGGCCCCTTTATTTATAGAAAGACCCACATTCATTCCAAGTAGCGAGCTGGAGTGGGAACCAATGTCTGCATTAATGTCTTGCTGGTATATGGGGAGATTAGTTGTAATTTCATAAAAACATAAAATTTCTGACTAACACATTAAAATGCAGCTAAACGCATTAGGAGTATTTTAGACAGAGTAAACACTTTGCGGGAGAACCAGCAGGGTGGGACGAGCTGGAGAACCCAGCCCAGAGCGAGAAGGAAAGGGGTCGTCCATGGCCTATGCTCCCAAAGAAGGAAGTAGGCACGTACACACCGAGGAGGATGAATAATAACACTCACCGCTCTACATCATGAAGGATGACCTGTTCATCGTTGCCTTTAAAAAGAGACAATAGTAACAGTTTAGTTGAACGGTACCTACATGAAGAACTTCATAACCCATTCATAACCCATAGAGGGCAGGTAGATGTTGGAAATGCATTCCAGGTGACTACCTCATGAAGCTGGTTGAGAGAATGCCAAGCGTGCGCAAAGCTGTCATCAAGGCAAAGGGTGGCTCTTTTTTGGTTACTACATGATTTCCATGTGTGTTATTTCATAGTTTTGATGTCTTCACTATTATTCTACAATGTATTAAAGTTTTTTAAAAATAAAATAAAAACCCTTGAATGAGTAGGTGTTCTAAAACTTTTGACCGGTAGTGTAGATGTTAAATTCTTTGTGGGTAGCTAGCTAGCTAACAGTAGTAGCTAGCCAGTTAGCCCTATTGACTTGCGATCTATGCACACTACAGTTGCTATTGTAGGCAGGTAGAAATGCCAAAATTAACACAGTATGTGTTTATTAACATATCAAGCTGAGATGTGAATGGGGAACTTTTCATTCTGAAGTCAGTTTTTTTCTCTCTCGCTTCAGCTCAAATAAATGTCTGCCATTGACTTCCAAGAAATGTTGCGTTGTTTTTTTATGTGGTTGCGTCATATTTCTGCGCATACTTCCCGTTGAAGCTTGAATAGATGGATGCTTCAAAATAAGTAGTACAACTGGAGTACGCGTCGGGAGAAGTGCCCTCCGTGCTCCGTTACGCATACTTTGATTTGGACTCACTCAGACCCTCCCGTGCCCGGAGCACGGTTGTATGCATTTTGAGAAACACCCTGTATGTTAACTAAAACGGATCATTTTATGTTCTCTTACCCCCAGAGAACACCCTCTTGTTGGTACTGTCGAAGGCCAAGCAGAAGATGTTGGAGAGGTGTTCTCCCTTCAGTATGAGAGGCTTGGCCGAGCGGGCATGGAGGACTCTCTCCAGATCCCATAGCAACACTCTGCGATCATCTCCTCCTGTGGATTGAAAAGACACACACAGTAAACAAAACCAGTACAACAAACTTCTGGTTTGGTCTGGGGTTTTTACTCTTGCAAGGCCCACCGGTAGAGAAACACACCATCACCTCCCCTAGCTACCACACCATCACCGCCCCTAGCTACCACACCATCACCGCCCCTAGCTACCACACCATCACCGCCCCTAGCTACCACACCATCATCACCGCCCCTAGCTACCACACCATCATCACCGCCCCTAGCTACCACACCATTACCTCCCCTAGCTACCACACCATCACCGCCCCTAGCTACCACACCATCACCGCCCCTAGCTACCACACCATCACCGCCCCTAGCTACCACACCATCACCTCCCCTAGCTACCACACCATAACTGGAATAACTAAGAGTCTCTTCACATTTACTACACTTCTCGTAAAAATACCGTTGGCTACACATACTACTCAAATGTAAAAATACTAATTGAGCCAACACTCCTACAGTATAAATGGTAATAGCAGGGCAATGTTTTTTTTAAACAGCTGAAATGCAGACTTTTTCCTAATAGTTGAGACTTGTTTTATTTCGTTTTTACCTGAAATTGCAGTAAACAGCCTGTTACATTCTGAAATTGTCACAGTAGCTGCCTGCTGCACTGAGCATGGTACAAATATGGAAGCCCATCACCACCACCAAAAACACACAAAATGTAGATCATACAAATAGGATGTTCTCATTTTAACATTGTGTGGGGATTTCCGAGTGGCCCAGAGTTTTTCCTGATCTGGTAGTAGACCATCTTGTTACATTTCACAGCAGGGGATCAAATACTTTTTTCCCCTCACTGTAGATCTGCTTTAGCCTTGCACAGCCATTTTTATCCATCTTCTTATTCCTCTGAATTATGTGATTCATACCAAGGTGGGTACTTTAGTACTTATGAGTACATGTCAACTATTGTATACAGATACAGAATATACTATATAGTGTATACAGATACAGAATATACTATATAGTGTATACAGATACAGAATATACTATATTTAAATTTAAATTTTAGTCATTTAGCAGACGCTCTTATCCAGAGCGACTTACATGAGCAATTTAGGGTTAAGTGCCTTGCTCAAGGGCACATCGACAGATTTTTTTCACCTAGTCGGCTCGGGGATTAGAACCGGCGACCTTTCGGTTACTGGCACAACGCTCTTAACCACTAAGCTACCTGCCGCCCATAACCACTAAGCTACTAACCTAACCAACTCCGACCCTAGTTGTAGCTATGACATGGTAATGAACCATCTGTAAAAAACGGTTTTATTTGGGCTATGATGGGACCAGATGATTTTTCTAAATCCGTGTTTTTTTTTTCTGGCCCTAGAGAGGATGAAAACCTTAGACCAGTGACAGTTTGGTGAGAATCACCCCTATATCGAAGGAAGGGGCAGGAATGTGGTGTTGCTAGCTAGCTGCTACAGGCATGTCACAGATGGATTTTGGCCAACATTCTTATCATTTACTCATCAAGGATACATTTGATCTCAATTTAATTTTTATTTAACCTTTATTTAACTAGGCAAGTCAGTTAAGAACAAATTCTTATTTACAATGAAGGCCTACACCGGCCAAACCCGGACGATGCTGGGCCAATTGTGTGCCGCCCTACGGGACTCCCAATCACGGCCGGTTGTGATACAGCCTGGAATCGAACCAGGGGGGTCTGTAGTGACGCCTCAAGCACTGAGATGCAGTGCCTTAGACCGCTGCGCCACTCGGGAGCCCATCAATACAGTTCTGTTCCCAAAACTACAATATCTTATGAACACAGTGGACAAAGTTTTTGTAGACCTTACCCTTTGCCAAAGTTACAAAAAATTGCATTGTTTAGGAGTGCGTTATTGCACACGCGCACTTCAGAGTAGGTGTTCCCTAACGGAAACATGCAAATGTATGCAAAAAAAACGCGCCAATAGGATCTCGCTAGGTCGTGCTTGGCTCTGCCCACCTCCTTGGTTGTTCTGCCCACTATGGCTCATTTGTTCCATTTACATTTTAGTCATTTAGCAGACGCTCTTATCCAGAGCGACTTACAGTTAGTGAGTGCATACATTATTTTTTGAATTTTTTCATACTGGCCCCCCGTGGGAATCGAACCCACAACCATGGCGTTGCAAACGCCATGTTCTACCAACTGAGCTACATCCCTGCCGGCCATTCCCTCCCCTACCCTGGACGACGCTGGGCCAATTGTGCGCCGCCCCATGGGTCTCCCGGTCGCGGCCGACTATTTGAACCAGGATCTCTAGTGGCACAGCTAGCACTGCGATGCAGTGCCTTAGACCACTGCGCCACTCGGAGGACGCCCCCAAATGTTCCCATTTGAAACGACAGGCTGTGGTCTATCTTGGTTTAGTTATAAAACTCTTAGGTCATGTTGTGGTAGTTTGTCAGATGGATAACATGCTAACCTAGTTAGCCAAAATGAATGTCCGTTTTTTTAACCCATGCAGGCTTGGCCTGTACATGCCAGTCTTTTCGTGGTCATAATTGAGAGAGAGCCAAATGTGCATATTCGCTGTCTCGACCAGCTAAGCTTGATTTCTGACGTGCTAGCTTGCTGGAATTTGTAGCTAGCTAGCAACTCCATAACTAGTGATCTAGTTACCAACTTACCGGACACAAGGTATTCACCTCCATTGTTGGAAAACTCTATGGCGTTTACACATCCGAAATGTCCCAGCATATCCTTCTTGTAAAGGCTTGTGCATCCTGCCAACCGGAGTCTCTGGAATTCTTCCTTCATCAGCGGGTTCCCGAAAAGCCTTCTCTGGGACAGAAAGCCCACAGAGGACCTCATACCGCAACCCTTCACCTCCTTCATTTTTCCTGGAGCCGTTAGCTAGCTAGCCCGGTTAGCTTGTCAGCTAGACACAACAGGAAGATAGCTTGCGATTCCTCACCTATTTGTGCACTTTAGCAATATATTGTAAATGTTTCCAAGTTCATATCTGCAATCTGTTGGTGTCTAACCTACATTATGGAGAAGAGCGAGATATCCCCGAGAGTACCGCTGTTGATGTCGTTATTAGCAGCAGATCCTTCTCTTTCCGTGTAGTCCCAGTCGCTTCCTGCTCCGCTCCCCTTCAGTCGTCACTAGTTACCACAGCCAAAAAGTCATAAACCCCGCCTATACAATTTATCTTTCTTAAAGTGTGACCTTAAACCTAACCTTAACCATTTTTGGAAGCATAGGACCTTATCTTTCATATCAGGGAGAAATCATTTTCAAAAAACAAAAGGTTAAATTGATACACACCTTTATAAAGGTTCCCACACGGCCATATCATCTTGTTACTACGTGTGTGTATGGAAGACAGAGGGACCACCTGTGCTAATTAACTATCTAGCGTGCTCCTAACACCTGTGTGTAGGAAACGTGTTGTCTCTGAAAAATACTGTCGGCTGCAACTGCGATAAAGCCGGTTAAAACAGTACAGTAAGTGTATATTTTGAATTTGTGAAATTATTTTGATGTGATAGTAAAGGGATTTATGTCTCTAGAACCATATCGCAATTGAGATTCGATTCATGTTTAGATAAAGTATTTGGCTCTTGACTGCCAGAGCCAGTCTACATATATAACATATGGTCCTTGGACCTTAAAGGGAAACTTCAGGATTTTGGCAATATAACCTGTATCTACTTCCCCAGAGTCAGATTAACTTGTGGATACCATTTTTATGTGTCTGTGTCCAGTATGAATGAAATCAAATCACATTTCGGAAGTCTCAGATATCCATAGACTTTCAGTCATTGCACAAACACTAGTTAGCAATTGCGCTAATGCTAGTGAGCAACTTCCTTCAAACCACACGCAGAGGAATAAAAATGGTATCCATGAGTTCATCAGACTGTGGGGAAGTAGATAAAGAGCCTCATTGCCAAAATCCCAAAGTAATGGTAGGCTGATTAAGAGTACATCTTGGGCTAGCCTAACCCTAAATGAAGACAAAATCACATCTTTGTTTTCACGAATTTTTACGACATAGCCAATATATCGCATTAGTGGATACTCACACTGCTGTCAGGGCAGGTCTGCCGGGTTTGACTAACAGAAGTGAATTTTCGTAGCAGGTCAGGAGAACTAGTGTGGCAGGTTAGGAGAATTAGGAAAAGGGTTAGGGGTAGATAAAATGCTGAATTTGTCCCTGACACGACTCGAACACATCTACAATAGCTACAACCAGGCTTGCTCTGAGAACAGTCTTGGTTTCCACTAATGCGATTCTGCCTGCTTCAAGATCCTAGATCCCTGTCACAAACGTCATCACGTGCCAGCTGACCCATTCAAGTCGTTCTTTCTTCTTCAATGGAATATTGGCAATCGCACGATTTAATGTGCATCCCGCCACTTACTGTGCGGGATGGAAACAGGATTCCCAAAAATGGAACAGAATACTAAACTAAATCGGACAACTTTTCTGTTAAAAAATAAAACGGCTCTGACCCCTACACAGGCTCAAGGGGAACCTGGGAGGGCGGATCTTCCGGCACCAGTACACCTTGAAAGTCTTCAGATGTAAAATCCTTAAGTCCCAAAAACTTTTCTGCCACAATAATGTCCAGTTTCTTAAGACTTCTTTGACACTTGTGCCGTACAGTTTATAACTGTGGCAATGAACGCCACAAATCTACCTTTTTTAACACACAGGGTATCTTTTGACTGGCAGCAGACATTTACTACAGGCTGTGGTGCGTCCACTACCATATCTTCACTAGAATAACTTGTTTTCTCAATTATTTTAAATCGCTTCCGCGTAGGAGATTCGATTGACCGCTCTAACTTTTGTCACCTCAATCTCCTTCACCCTTACAGGGCACTCCAGGAACTCAGGATCATGATCCCCTACCACAAATGCAACACCGTCGTCCTTCTACACACCGTTCTTCAAAATGGTCAAAGACTCCAGCCACCCTAGTCATAAACTGTTCTCTCTGCTACCGCACGGTAAGCGGTACCGGAGCACCAAGTCTAGGTCCAAAATACTTCTCAACAGCTTCTACCCCCAAGCCATAAGACTCCTGAACAGCTAATCATGGCTACCCGGACTATTTGCACTGCCCCCCCACCCCATCTTTTTACGCTGCTGCTACTCTGTTAATTATTTATGCATAGTCACTTTAACTCTACCCACATGTACATATCACTTCAACTAGCCGGTGCCCCCGCACATTGACTCTGCACCGGTACCCCCCTGTATATATAGCCTCCTTACTGTTATTTTATTTTACTTCTGCTCTTTTTTTCTCAACACTTTTTTTTGTTTTATTTTACTTTTTTATAAAAAAAATAAATGCACTGTTGAGTAAGGGCTGCAAGTACGCATTTCACTGTAATGTCTGCACCTGTTGTATTCGGCGCATGTGGCCAATACAATTTGATTTGATTTTTTATACTCTGTCCATCTGCACACACTTGAAACATGGCCAAATCCTTTACAATTCTTACACTGCAATGGTTTGGGGACGAAAGCACTTACGGCATATCTTAAATAACCGAGCTTCACATGGGTAGGTATTTGCTCTTTTTCAAAAAACAACAGGACCGACAGACTTTTCTTATTTTTCTCCATTCACCCAGCGGGTCAGGCGTCGGGCCCCGACCACACCAGGAATTTTCTTCAGGTATTCAACCTGAACATCCGTCGTCACTCCTGAGATGACTCCTTTGACGGGTGCTCTACTCTACTACTAAGTTGAACTCTACTAAGTTCAAAACACAAAATTTCTGTTGTTCTGATTCTTTTTGAGGCCCCACTGCAATCTTCCTCTGTTCTTCAGAAATACAATGAATCAAAAATAAGACCACTCCTGGTCACTCTGATAGACTCCACTTCTCCCAGCGCATACTTTACCATTTGACACCTCAAACGGGTTTCCCAAATACAGTGAGGGAAAAAAGTATTTGATCCCCTGCTGATTTTGTACGTTTGCCCACTGACAAAGAAATGATCAGTCTATAATTTTAATGGTAGGTTTATTTGAACAGTGAGAGACAGAATAACAACAAAGAAATCCAGGAAAACACATGTCAAAAATGTTATAAATTGATTTTCATTTTATTGAGGGAAATAAGTATTTGACCCCCTCTCAATCAGAAAGATTTCTGGCTCCCAGGTGTCTTTTATACAGTTAACGAGCTGAGATTAGGAGCACACTCTTAAAGGGAGTGCTCCTAATCTCAGCTTGTTACCTGTATAAAAGACACCTGTCCACAGAAGCAATCAATCAATCAGATTCCAAACTCTCCACCATGGCCAAGACCAAAGAGCTCTCCAATGATGTCAGGGACAAGATTGTACACCTACACAAGGCTGGAATGGGCTACAAGACCATCGCCAAGCAGCTTGGTAGAAGGTGACAACAGTTGGTGCGATTATTCGCAAATGGAAGAAACACAAAAGAACTGTCAATCTCCCTCGGCCTGGGGCTCCATGTAAGATCTCACCTCGTGGAGTTGCAATGATCATGAGAACGGTGAGGAATCAGCCCAGAACTACACGGGAGGATCTTGTCAATGATCTCAAGGCAGCTGGGACCATAGTCACCAAGAAAACAATTGGTAACACACTACGCCGTGAAGGACTGAAATCCTGCAGCGCCCGCAAGGTCCCCCTGCTCAAGAAAGCACATATACAGGGCCGTCTGAAGTTTGCCAATGAACATCTGACTGATTCAGAGGAGAACTGGGTGAAAGTGTTGTGGTCAGATGAGACCAAAATGGAGCTCTTTGGCATCAACTCAACTCACTGTGTTTGGAGGAGGAGGAATGCTGCCTATGACCCCAAGAACACCATCTCCACCGTCAAACATGGAGGTGGAAACATTATGCTTTGGGGGTGTTTTTCTGCTAAGGGGACAGGACAACTTCACCGCATCAAAGGGACGATGGACGGGGCCATGTACCGTCAAATCTTGGGTGAGAACCTCCTTCCCTCAGCCAGGGCATTGAAAATGGGTCGTGGATGGGTATTCCAGCATGACAATGACCCAAAACACACGGTCAAGGCAACAAAGGTGGCTCAAGAAGAAGCACATTTAAGGTCCTGGAATGGCCTAGCCAGTCTCCAGACCTTAATCCCATAGAAAATCTGTGGAGGGAGCTGAAGGTTCGAGTTGCCAAACGTCAGCCTCGAAACCTTAATGACTTGGAGAAGATCTGCAAAAAGGAGTGGAACAAAATCCCTCCTGAGATGTGTGCAAACCTGGTGGCCAACTACAAGAAACGTCTGACCTCTGTGATTGCCAACAAGGTTTTTGCCACCAAGCACTAAGTCATGTTTTGCAGAGGGGTCAAATACTTATTTCCCTCATTAAAATGCAAATCAATTTATAACATTTCTGACATGCGTTTTTCTGGATTTTGTTGTTGTTATTCTGTCTTTCACTGTTCAAATAAACCTACCATTAAAATTATAGATGATCATGTCTTTGTCAGTGGGCAAACGAACAAAATCAGCAGGGGATCAAATACTTTTTTCCCTCACTGTATGCATCCTTACTCAACAAACGCAGCCCAACAAGAAGCGATTCATTATAATTCATACACGTATCCTCCACTCCAATTTTAGACAATTTCCTGTTTGTTCCAGTTTTCGATACTGCTGTTGTCCATTCAGAACATTCGTCTTCACCAGCTTTGCTCGACACGCTGCTTGATTCGAACTCCGCATCCACTTCCGCCATCTTTAACTTTAAGCATCAGTTGTCAGAGCACCTTACCGATCACTGCACCTGTACACAGCCCATCTGAAATTAGCCCACCCAACTACCTCATCCCCATATTATTTATTTTGCTCATTTGCACCCCAGTATCTCTATTTGCACATCATCTCTTGCACATCTATCATTCCAGTGTTAATACTAATTCTAATTATTTTGCACTGTAGCCTATTTATAGCTTTACCTCCATAACTTGCTACATTTGCACACACTGTATATACACTGCTCAAAAAAATAAAGGGAACACTTAAACAACACAATGTAACTCCAAGTCAATCACACTTCTGTGAAATCAAACTGTCCACTTAGGAAGCAACACTGATTGACAATACATTTCACATGTGTTGTGCAAATGGAATAGACAACAGGTGGAAATTATAGGCAATTAGCAAGACACCCCCAATAAAGGAGTGGTTCTGCAGGTGGTGACCACAGACCACTTCTCAGTTCCTATGCTTCCTGGCTGATGTTTTGGTCACTTTTGAATGCTGGCGGTGCTTTCACTCTAGTGGTAGCATGAGACGGAGTCTACAACCCACACAAGTGGCTCAGGTAGTGCAGCTCATCCAGGATGGCACATCAATGCGAGCTGTGGCAAGAAGGTTTGCTGTGTCTGTCAGCGTAGTGTCCAGAGCATGGATGCGCTACCAGGAGACAGGCCAGTACACCAGGAGATGTGGAGGAGGCCGTAGGAGGGCAACAACCCAGCAGCAGGACTGCTACCTCCGCCTTTGTGCAAGGAGGAGCAGGAGGAGCACTGCCAGAGCCCTGCAAAATGACCTCCAGCAGGCCACAAATGTGCATGTGTCTGCTTAAACGGTCAGAAACAGACTCCATGAGGGTGGTATGAGGGCCCGACGTCCACAGGTGGGGGTTGTGCTTACAGCCCAACACCGTGCAGGACTTTTGGCATTTGCCAGAGAACACCAAGATTGGCAAATTCGCCACTGGCGCCCTGTGCTCTTCACAGATGAAAGCAGGTTCCAACTGAGCACGTGACAGACGTGACAGAGTCTGGAGACGCCGTGGAGAACGTTCTGCTGCCTGCAACATCCTCCAGCATGACCGGTTTGGCGTTGGGTCAGTCATGGTGTGGGGTGGCATTTCTTTGGGGGGCCGCACAGCCCTCCATGTGCTCGCCAGAGGTAGCCTGACTGCCATTAGGTACCGAGATGAGATCCTCAGACCCCTTGTGAGACCATATGCTGGTGCGGTTGGCCCTGGGTTCCTCCTAATGCAAGACAATGCTAGACCTCATGTGGCTGGAGTGTGTCAGCAGTTCCTGCAAGAGGAAGGCATTGATGCTATGGACTGGCCCGCCCGTTCCCCAGACCTGAATCCAATTGAGCACATCTGGGACATCATGTCTCGCTCCATCCACCAACGCCACGTTGCACCACAGACTGTCCAGGAGTTGGCGGATGCTTTAGTCCAGGTCTGGGAGGAGATCCCTCAGGAGACCATCCGCCACCTCATCAGGAGCATGCCCAGGCGTTGTAGGGAGGTCATACAGGCACGTGGAGGCCACACACACTACTGAGCCTAATTTTGACTTGTTTTAAGGACATTACTTCAAAGTTGGATCAGCCTGTAGTGTGGTTTTCCACTTTAATTTTGAGGGTGACTCCAAATCCAGACCTCCATGGGTTGATACATTTGATTTCCATTGATAATTTTTGTGTGATTTTGTTGTCAGCACATTCAACTATGTAAAGAAAAAAGTATTTAATAAGATTATTTCATTCATTCAGATCTAGGATGTGTTATTTTTGTGTTCCCTTAATTTTTTTGAGCAGTGTATATTTACTGTTGTATTTTTGACTTTGTTTTGTTTTACCCCATATGTAACTCTGTGTTGTTGTTGTTTTTATCGCACTGCTTTGCTTTATCTTGGCCAGGTCGCAGTTGTAAATGAGAACTTGTTCTCAACTGGCTTACCTGGTTAAAAAAAGGTGAAATAAAAATAAACATTTTTACCTCGCAACCCGTCCCGCTATCTGGGGTCCTTGGGATGCCCCCCCCATTCAAGTCAATTAGCCAACTTTGACAAAGTTGCCTCCCAATAATATGCCTACATAATTCACGTCACTTGAACCATGCATTGGACAACATGTTTTTTTTAATGATATCACATTTGGCAAAGCTGGCTGACCATAATAATAAATTAAACATTACTGTCACTTGATTTTGCACAAAAAAAAAAAAAAACTCACAGATAACAAACACAACCTAAATAAGATTAATATCACATTTTAAATAAGTAAATCAAAAGCACACATTGTAGTGAGGTTTTTTCATTCCCGACATTGGGATTACAGTGGTAGTCTTAAAAAAAACACAACAATACATATTATTATTTTAATAAGGGAACCTTCCATTCATTACAATCCATTTTCCCAAGATAAACAGGATATGGAAAACTCCCTCTAACCCACGCCTACACCAATCCAATGCTTTTAGATTTGTGGGGAGTAGTGAAAGAGTGCACACTGCAGGAGGAAGGAGAGATAATTGAGACGTAGCCACTGTATACCATAGGAGTCGTAGACTATTTGGAATAATACATTTCTCCCCCTAGGGTAGGGTTGGTGGATACCTCCCCCTGGTATACTGAGCAGGGTAGGGTTGGGGGATACCTCCCCCTGGTATACTGAGCAGGGTAGGGTTGGGGGATACCTCCCCCTGGTATACTGACCCTGGTATACTGAGCAGGGTAGGGTTGGGGGATACCTCCCCCTGGTATACTGAGCAGGGTAGGGTTAGGGGATACCTCCCCCTGGTATACTGAGCCAGGGTAGGGTTGGGGGATACCTCCCCCTGGTATACTGAGCCAGGGTAGGGTTGGGGGATACCTCCCCATGGTATACTGAGCAGGGTAGGGTTGGGGGATACCTCCCCCTGGTATACTGAGCAGGGTAGGGTTGGGGGATACCTCCCCCTGGTATACTGAGCAGGGTAGGGTTGGGGGATACCTCCCCCTGGTATACTGAGCAGGGTAGGGTTGGTGGATACCTCCCCCTGGTATACTGAGCAGGGTAGGGTTGGGGGATACCTCCCCTGGTATACTGAGCAGGGTAGGGTTGGGGGATACCTCCCCATGGTATACTGAGCAGGGTAGGGTTGGGGGATACCTCCCCCTGGTATACTGAGCAGGGTAGGGTTGGGGATACCTCCCCTGGTATACTGAGCAGGGTAGGGTTGGGGGATACCTCCCCATGGTATACTGAGCAGGGTAGGGTTGGGGGGATACCTCCCCTGGTATACTGAGCAGGGTAGGGTTGGGGGATACCTCCCCCTGGTATCCTGAGCAGGGTAGGGTTGGGGATACCTCCCCCTGGTATACTGAGCAGGGTAGGGTTGGGGGATACCTCCCCTGGTATACTGAGCAGGGTAGGGTTGGGGGATACCTCCCCTGGTATACTGAGCAGGGTAGGGTTGGGGGATACCTCCCCCTGGTATACTGAGCAGGGTAGGGTTGGGGGATACCTCCCCTGGTATACTGAGCAGGGTAGGGTTGGGGGATACCTCCCCCTGGTATACTGAGCAGGGTAGGGTTGGGGGATACCTCCCCCTGGTATACTGAGCAGGGTAGGGTTGGGGGATACCTCCCCCTGGTATACTGAGCAGGGTAGGGTTGGGGGATACCTCCCCATGGTATACTGAGCAGGGTAGGGTTTGGGGATACCTCCCCTGGTATACTGAGCAGGGTAGGGTTGGGGGATACCTCCCCTGGTATCCTGAGCAGGGTAGGGTTGGGGGATACCTCCCCCTGGTATACTGAGCAGGGTAGGGTTGGGGGATACCTCCCCCTGGTATACTGAGCAGGGTAGGGTTGGGGGATACCTCCCCCTGGTATACTGAGCAGGGTAGGGTTGGGGGATACCTCCCCCTGGTATACTGAGCAGGGTAGGGTTGGGGGATACCTCCCCTGGTATACTGAGCAGGGTAGGGTTGGGGGGATACCTCCCCTGGTATACTGAGCAGGGTAGGGTTGGGGATACCTCCCCTGGTATACTGAGCAGGGTAGGGTTTGGGGGATACCTCCCCTGGTATACTGAGCAGGGTAGGGTTGGGGGATACCTCCCCCTGGTATACTGAGCAGGGTAGGGTTGGGGGATACCTCCCCCTGGTATACTGAGCAGGGTAGGGTTGGTGTATACCTCCCCCTGGTATACTGAGCGGGGGGGGCATTTCGAGGCACTTCTGTACATCAAGAAGAAATCATCTTGTGGTCCTCTGTAGCTCAGCTGGTAGAGCGCGGCGCTTGTAACGCCAGGGTAGTGGGTTCGATCCCCGGGACCACCCATACACAAAAATGTATGCACGCATGACTGTAATTCGCTTTGGATAAAAGCGTCTGCTAAATGGCATATTATTATTATTATTATTATTATCTTGGTAATGGTTTAAATATTCGGCACACAATGAAATCACTGCTACAACAGTAGGCTATAAATGTATTTCATAGTGTTGTTATTATGACGAAGTTTCACCAAGGACTGTACTAACTAGTACAACGTTTACATAAGGAGTGGTTGACGATACTTCAACAAATAAGTAGTAATTTGGTTGCTACAGTTTTTAAAAGCTTCTCTAACTTCTGAAAATATTATGAAGCCCGACTGTTTTAAAAAAAAGTGTTTTGAAATTAGTATTGTAAATAGCACTAAGTGTTTTACTGAGTGGCATCCAAGAGACCAAGCAAAATAAGGGACGATCTGATGTCACAGCAGTGACGCAGTGCAGTTTTATTGTATGGGTTTTTTAATGCACACGTTAAATTAACCGTACTGTTTTTTTTTATTTATGTCTGGTCAGCTCAGAAGTATGACAGATTACAATGCCTGTCTATGTGCCATTAGTGATCTGCAGCTAGTTTGCATCAGTGGTGTATTCATTAGTGGCACGCGCCGTTGCGAACAAGTTTCTTATTGGACAAGTTCACGTAGTCCCACCCCATTTTCTTCCGTGGGGGGGGGGGGGGTTTAAAAACACTGACCCTCTAGAATGGACCTAAACATTTTTAAAAAAGTGCTTTACATTAAGGTTTTCATCAATGTATACATTCACCTCTACATCATGAAGTAGTAGACTATCATCCGGAGCGGGTAAACAAAGCCACAGATTTAGAATTCTGAATATTGTTCTAATCCTACACATTCAGTTGAATAGCTTTGTTTAAATATTCCATATGTAATGTTTAATGGGGAGCTAACATGGCTGCCATAGAACGTTGAGGTGTCGTGTAAATACATCATAATGCAGAAACGTCACTGTTCCAATTCTCTAAATATAATGGCTGTAGGATCAGGTCATCTGTGAGTTGCAGTCTTAACTGTATGTCTAGTGTTCTGCCAGAAGGTGTGTGTGTGTGTGTGTGTGGTTGTTGTGAGATAAAGAGATGGGGTTACAAGGACGGACGGATAAAGAAGGAGGGGATATGTATGAGATATTCTCTGGGATAGCTTGGTGATGGCTGGTGGTACGTCCACTGCTCCCTTTCTAAAGAAGAAGATAAGAGGACAGGATAGAGTGCGAGAGAGCAAGGGATTCACCAACCATTAGTCAGTGCAGGGTCGGTTCCATCTCAATTATGAGCTGCGTTTACATATAATCGATTGGATGTTACAGGACAATATACAGTATATTGTAGCCTGGGTACCTGTCTGTTTGTGCAATCATGCCACTCCTTGTCATTGCCAAACATATGACACAGAGTAAAAGGAGTGGAAAAATAGCACAAAGCAGGTATGGATTTCAGGCTAAGTCTATTGCACATTTCACTCTTCTTCCGATGAGTGAAAAGGGTCTGTGGCCTGCTTCAACAACAGGAGCCACTGGCATTAGGGGAGTATTCATTAGTGCACAGCGTAGCAAACCGCAGTGCAACAAAACGTTTTGCAATGAAAAATTAGTTTATTTTGGACACATTCTGGTAGGTTCCTGTCCCGTTTTCATTATGTTTGCTTCCGTTTGGTTCCTAGTGAATACACCCCAGGACTAGGGGTGTCTAGGGTGGTTAAAGTCATTTCAGTGGAGGATCCAGACCACTTCTTCCAAGGCTGACAAGATAACATATGTTATTGTGTTGTCCATCGTTTTCAGTGCCTTTGGTTACGAAGTGATCTTGAATTAGGACGTGCCTGGGAAAGTGTTTGAAACTATCCATCTTCGCCACATAAAAAAAGCAAAGTGGGGGAGGGAGCGTGCCGAAGGTTTGCGCATCGCTAGTTAAGAGTTAAGTCGTTCATTTTCCAAACAATTATTTCATTTAGGTTTCCGCTCATCTTTTTCCTTCTTCAAAAGTCTATAAAACATCAGCAGGGTTTAAAAAGCTTGGTGAGAACTAAATCTCCTTGCGACAGCCTTGCCTTGAGAAGTTTTATAATATATAAAAACAACAACAAGAAGAAAACACAAAAGAAGTATGAACTTAAACAATAGGTAAAGCTGGGGCTTAAATTAAGACAGCGGGGTGCGTAGCCTGGTCCCAGATCTGTTTGTGCTGCCTTGCCAACGTTTGGCTTGACAATGACCATAGGAGTTGGAAAGAGCACAGACAGATCTGGGACCAGTCGAAAATGCGTGGCTTGTTAATAAGGGCCTTTAGTGTGTCCAAAGATCCCGATGGGGAAATGTTTGACGTGTGACGACCACTGTGCTGCCAACTGGAAAAACTTGACATCATTCCACTCCACTCCATCAATCAGCACTGGAAGAAGAGAGAAGAAGAAATAATAATAATAATATATATATATACATATACACACATACATACATTCCTGAATCACAGAATATAATATATTAAATTATTTTTATTTTTTTTAGCCCCTTTTTCTCCCCAATTTCGTGATTACGATCTTGTCTCATCGCTGCAACTCCCCAAAGGGATCGGGTCGAGGCAAAGGTCGAGTCATGCGTCCTCCGAAACATGACCCGCCAAACCGCTCTTCTTAACACCCGCCCGCTTAACCCGGAAGCCAGCCGCACCAATGTGTCGGAGGAAAACACCGTTCAACTGACGACCGAAGTCAGCCTGCAGGGGCCCCGGGCCCGCCACAAGGAGTCACTAGATGAGCGATGAGCCAAGTAAAGCCCCCCCCCCGGGCCAAACCCTCCCCTAACCCGGACGACACTGGGCCAATTGTGCGCCGCCCTATGGGACTCCCGGTCACGACCAGGTAATAACACAGCCTGGGATCGAACCCGGGTCTGTTGTGATGCTGCGGCACTCGGGAGGCCCACAATACATGTTCTTATACTAGTTCTTGGGTATCTATGTAATACCTGAATCAGATAGACTTGTCAGCATCTGTTTAAAGACAAGATGGTCTAAACTCTTTTGGGTATAAAACGAGTCAGATGTAAACACATGAATGCTAACGTGACTAGATTTGGTTGTCTGGGGTCCGGAGATTAGGAGGAGTCTTACCCCTCAGCATGGTCTGCTGGTGCTTGGCTGTGCAGATCAGTCGACTGATGCCCTCGATGACCTGGCTCTTGGACTCCATGTCCTTGTCTTTAGTCTTCTTTGGCAGGAACATGACTGAGAAGAGAGAACAGAAGAGTCAGGATTCCTAACTTAAGATGTGAATGCTAATCATCACAATCAACGATGACGACAAACGTTTTTATTTTATTTTATTTTTTTAGCAAAAACTCAAGTTAGGATTCGGGCTTTACATTTCAAGATAATTGTGATTTCATTCATGTCTTTAGAATAGCTTCACTAATCAGTGATAACAATATATACAGGAGTGAGTCCATTCATTAAAGGGAGTGTCACGGGGAAACCCTACACTAGTGTGTCTGTGTTGAGTCTGCAGTTGGCCTTCATGAGGAGCGTTACGGTCAATCCCAGCTCTTAGCCATAAAGATACTTGATTTACTTTATTTATAACCTTTACCCTTCTTGTTCTTCTCCTTCATGACGACGGTCATGGACATGGTGGTCTGCGGCTGGGCCCCGGCCTGGGGGAGCCTGCCGACCTGGAGCGAGCGAAACGTACACTTCAGAGTGTTCTTAGAGGAGGAGGAGGAGGAGGAAGAGTCCCTCTTCTCCACGTCCCTCTTCCTGTCAGCCGGGCAGGGAGCCACCCAGTAGTCAACCTGTAGTCCCATCAGCTCCCCCTGGGGAGAACTACAACACCCAGCAGACATCACACCACAGAGGGAGGAAGGGGGCATGAGGAGAAAAGGGAGAATGGTACAAGATGGGGGGAAGGTAGAAAATCAAATCCGTTGGCGAAATGAACAATATGGAAGCCACAATCTAAACTATTCAACCCCCGACCCTCCCAGACGGTTATCTTCTCTACTCCTCCAGAAGCAGTTGTGGTGGTGTACCTGTACTGTACCTGTATGAGCTGTGGACAGAGGGGGAGGAAGGAGGGGTGGGCGAGGCTTCCTTCAGGGCGGGGGACACCTGAGGAGGGGTGGAGGAGAGGAGGGCCGTCGCCATGGGAGCTGCATCGTCCGAGTCACCTGATGAAGACACAGGGATCACAATCAATCATCAGGCTGTACAACACACAGGGGTACAATTACATCACGTGATAGATTAGATTAGGGGCCAGATTCCCGGGACACAAGAGTAAACCTATGCCTAGATTAAATGTACAGGATTAGGTTTAATTGGTGCCCAGGAAACCCAGCCCTAATAAGTGTACTGTATAACTACAGTATCCCATCAAAACGTTCTCATTGACGACATGAAAGTAGTAACATGCAAACAGCCACTGGTGTGAAACCCATCACTAACCTGATGTCGCTGATGACTGTTCCACCATTCCAACGTTCACCATCTGGGGAGGGAGGTCAGGGTGAAAAATATGGACCCATGGACACAAGTTGAAATGATCAGGTTGAAGGATAAAAATGTATCCGTCTCTACAATAAGGTGAAAGGGGAAAAAAAGCCACTTACCCCGATGAACGGGATGAACCTCTGACAAGAGTCCTCATTTGGGCTGTAGATTGGACAGTGGTACCAGGAGATATCAGACAGACAGGAGACATGGGGAAACAGGCACAGAGTGAGCATGTGCAGAAGCGCCAACCTATCAGGATGGAAGAGGGTTTGTCTAGTGTCTAGTCCACTGAGACGAAGGCTTTAAGAGCACCACGATGAGGTAGTCACCAGGAATGCATTTCAATTAACAGGTGTGCCTTCTTAAAAAGTTAATTTGTGGAATTTATTTCCTTCTTAGTGCGTTTGAGCCAATCAGTTGTGTTGTGACAAGGTAGGGGGGTATACAGAAGATAGCCCTATTTGGTAAAAGACCAAGTCCATTTTATGGCAAGAACAGCTCAAATAAGCAAAGAGAAACGACAGTCCATCAATACTTTAAGACATGAAGGTCAGTCAATCCGGAACATTTCAAGAGCTGTGAAAGTTCCTTCAAGTGCGGTCGCAAAAACCATCAAGCGCTATGATGAAACTGGCTCTCATGAGGACCGCCACAGGAATGGAAGACCCAGAGTTACCTCTGCTGCAGAGGATACGTTCATTAGAGTTACCAGCCTCAGAAATTGCAGACACAGACACATGTCAACATCAACTGTTCAGAGGGGACTGTGTGAATCTGGCCTTCATGGTCGAATTGCTGCAAAGAAACCACTACTAAAGGACACCAATAAGAAGAGACCTGCTTGGGCCAAGAAACACGAGCAATGGACATTAGACCGGTGGAAATGTGTCCTTGGTCTGGAGTCCAAATTGGAGATTTTTGGTTCCAACCGCCGTGTCTTTGTGAGATGCGGTGTGGGTGAACGGATGATATCCGCATGTGTATTTCCCACCGTAAAGCATGGAGGTGTTATGGTGTGGGGGTGCTTTGCTGGTGACACTGTGATTTATTTAGAATTCAAGGTACACTTAACCAGCATGGCTACCACAGCGATACGCCATCCCATCTGGTTTGGGCTTAGTGGGACTATCATTTGTTTTTCAACAGGACAATGACCCAACACACCGCCAGGCTGTGTAAGGGCTATTTTACCAAGAAGGAGAGTGATGGAGTGCTGCATCAGATGACCTGGCCTCCACAATCCCCCGACCTCAACCCAATTGTGATGGTTTGGGATGAGTCAGACCGCAGAGTGAAGGAAAAGCAGCCAACAAGTGCTCAGCATATGTGGGAACTCCTTCAAGACTGTTGGAAAAGCATTCCAGGTGAAGCTGGTTGAGAGAATGCCAAGAGTGTGCAAAGCTGTCATCAAGGCAACGGGTGGCTACTTTGAAGAATCTCAAAAATAAAATATATTTTGATTTAACTCTTTTTTTTGTTTGTTTACTACATGATTCCATATGTGTTATTTCATAGTTTTGATGTCTTCACTGTTATTCTACAATGTAGAAAATAGTACAAATACAGAAAAACCCTTGAATGAGTAGGTGTCCAAACTTTTCACTGGTACTGTATCTGAAATGGATGGTTGTATAAAAATATTGGGGGGACGAGACGAGACGAGACACATAAGCTAATGTAACCCAATATTGCTCTGATATTGTTCAAATTGAGAATACAAAGTAGTGAATTGTCTGCCCTGCAAACAGCATTAGGATATCTCAAAGCATCTTGGGAAATATAGACCTGTAAACGCAGCGATACAGCAGGCGGAAAATACCAACTATGAATATTCGTGATGAATGTAAACTTCGCTTTTTGGTAGCTGATCAATAGACAACTTTCCAAGTCAAATGTGCTCTCATTCAGTGCTGCCTGACAGAAATACAGCAACATTTGTGTTGATGATGTTGCTATTGTAATCAGCTCTAAGGAAAACACCCCCTAAACTCAAAAAAAGTGTAGAATAATGCCTTGTTGAAAGCTGGTGGGCCAATATTGCAGTTACACATGTTTTTTTTTTTTTTTATGTTGTGGCTATTGTAATTTTCTCCAAAGGAAAGTGGGCTCAAAGAAACTTAAAACTGTCCTTTTTATTCCAGTCAAAAGGTTCCTCTGTGACTTTTATATGTTTAGCCCCTACTCTTGCAATTACGTTAGCCCACGTACAAATGTATATATGTGTGTGTCGAGTTGTGCTATGTCCCTCACAACCAACGATTCTTAAAATCATAGCCCGTGACCTAGATACACTCTGATTTAACCTCTAAGTAGCCTGAGGTCACCCTCTCCACATCTCCTGCTGGGCCTGCCCCAGACCGTAAACAACGGCCAACCATCCACAGTTAATATCGGCCAAATAATCATCCTACCCGACTTCCAAAGGAATATAAAGCAATATGTAGGATGTGACCTGCAATACTTTTTTTTGTTGTTGCCACATTCAACATAGAAAAACTCCATCCACAGGCCAATTAGCTGTTGGAAAGATCTAAGGGCAGGTCTGTTTGTCACAGCCCTTTCACAGACTGTCCTTCACAACCAGACAACCACAACCATCCCACTACAGGAGTATCCCCAGCATCATTCAGGCTGAGATAACATCCCTACTGCCTATAGCGAACTGTAGTAATGGAAACTGATCACCACACAGCCTCAATACCCCACCAGTCATACTTTATTATAGACAGAAACCCCCCCGCCTCCGCCCCGCAGGTAAAAAAGCTGGATGTGGAGGTCCTGGGCTGGCGTGGTTACACGTGGTCTGAGGTTACTTTGCCTCCTCACCCTGTTAGAACCCACTCATGTCCAACTGGGCCTCACAACCGCAGACCACGTGTAACCACGCCAGGCCAGGACCTCCACATCCAGCTTTTTTACCTGCGTGGCGGGGTGGGGCGGGGGGTTTCTGTCTATAATAAAGCCATTTTGTGGGAAAAAGGATTCTGATTGGCTGGGCCTGGCTCCCAAGTGGGTGGGCCTGGCTCCCAAGTGTGTGTGTGTGTGTCCATGCAAACCTGCCCAATCATGTGAAATCCATAGATTAGGGCCTAATGAATTTATTTCAATTGACTGATTTCCTCATATGAACTGTAACTCAGTAAAATATTTTAAACTGTTGCATGTTGCGTTTCTATTTTTGTTCAGTGTAGATTTAGTGGAATCGCCCCATTGTTGAGTGAATGAGATTAAAGCATGAACACACATTGAACAACTAGTTGGCTTGAGCTATTCAAACACCAGAGGCATGGCAGAGCCACTCGTAATGCTAGATATACCAAGAGCCTTATGAAACCCCTTTAAAGACAGAATAACACATTTTAAAATGAACAAGGGCTTCTTATATGCATATGCAGGCTAAAGGTGTTTGAAGCCTAATCAGCAGCGACAACGAAGCCAAAAAAATACATCAAAGCCCGACTAAACAGAGGAGCTTTCGGTCGACTCCGTCTCATATGGAGCTCAGTCCACTCTGTCCCATATGGAGCTCAGTCCACTCCGTCCCATATGGAGCTCAGTCCACTCCGTCCCATATGGAGCTCAGTCCACTCCGTCCCATATGGAGCTCAGTCCACTCCGTCCCATATGGAGCTCAGTCCACTCCGTCCCAAATGGAGCTCAGTCCACTCCACTCCCATATGGAGCTCAGTCCACTCCACTCCCATATGGAGCTCAGTCCACTCCGTCCCATATGGAGCTCAGTCCACTCCGTCTCATATGGAGCTCAGTCCACTCCACTCCCATATGGAGCTCAGTCCACTCCGTCCCATATGGAGCTCAGTCCACTCCGTCCCATATGGAGCTCAGTCCACTCCACTCCCATATGGAGCTCAGTCCACTCCGTCCCATATGGAGCTCAGTCCACTCCGTCCCATATGGAGCTCAGTCCACTCCGTCTCATATGGAGCTCAGTCCACTCCACTCCCATATGGAGCTCAGTCCACTCCACTCCCATATGGAGCTCAGTCCACTCCACTCCCATATGGAGCTCAGTCCACTCCGTCCCATATGGAGCTCAGTCCACTCCGTCCCATATGGAGCTCAGTCCACTCCGTCCCATATGGAGCTCAGTCCACTCCGTCTCATATGGAGCTCAGTCCACTCCGTCCCATATGGAGCTCAGTCCACTCCACTCCCATATGGAGCTCAGTCCACTCCACTCCCATATGGAGCTCAGTCCACTCCGTCTCATATGGAGCTCAGTCCACTCCGTCTCATATGGAGCTCAGTCCACTCCGTCCCATATGGAGCTCAGTCCACTCCGTCTCATATGGAGCTCAGTCCACTCCACTCCCATATGGAGCTCAGTCCACTCCACTCCCATATGGAGCTCAGTCCACTCCACTCCCATATGGAGCTCAGTCCACTCCACTCCCATATGGAGCTCAGTCCACTCCACTCCCATATGGAGCTCAGTCCACTCCGTCTCATATGGAGCTCAGTCCACTCCGTCCCATATGGAGCTCAGTCCACTCCGTCCCATATGGAGCTCAGTCCACTCCACTCCCATATGGAGCTCAGTCCACTCCGTCCCATATGGAGCTCAGTCCACTCCGTCCCATATGGAGCTCAGTCCACTCCGTCCCATATGGAGCTCAGTCCACTCCACTCCCATATGGAGCTCAGTCCACTCCGTCCCCAATGGAGCTCAGTCCACTCCGTCCCATATGGAGCTCAGTCCACTCCGTCCCATATGGAGCTCGGTCCACTCCGTCCCATATGGAGCTCAGTCCACTCCGTCCCATATGGAGCTCAGTCCACTCCGTCCCCATATGGAGCTCAGTCCACTCCACTCCCATATGGAGCTCAGTCCACTCCGTCCCATATGGAGCTCAGTCCACTCCGTCCCAAATGGAGCTCAGTCCACTCCGTCCCATATGGAGCTCAGTCCACTCCGTCCCATATGGAGCTCAGTCCACTCCACTCCCATATGGAGCTCAGTCCACTCCGTCCCATATGGAGCTCAGTCCACTCCACTCCCATATGGAGCTCAGTCCACTCCGTCCCATATGGAGCTCAGTCCACTCCGTCCCATATGGAGCTCAGTCCACTCCGTCCCATATGGAGCTCAGTCCACTCCGTCCCATATGGAGCTCAGTCCACTCCGTCCCATATGGAGCTCAGTCCACTCCGTCCCATATGGAGCTCAGTCCACTCCGTCCCATATGGAGCTCAGTCCACTCCACTCCCATATGGAGCTCAGTCCACTCCCATATGGAGCTCAGTCCACTCCCATATGGAGCTCAGTCCACTCCGTCCCATATGGAGCTCAGTCCACTCCGTCTCATATGGAGCTCGGTCCACTCCGTCCCATATGGAGCTCAGTCCACTCCGTCCCATATGGAGCTCAGTCCACTCCGTCTCATATGGAGCTCAGTCCACTCCACTCCCATATGGAGCTCAGTCCACTCCGTCCCATATGGAGCTCAGTCCACTCCCATATGGAGCTCAGTCCACTCCGTCCCATATGGAGCTCAGTCCACTCCGTCCCATATGGAGCTCAAAAGTATACAGCATCAAAACTAAGATCAGGCTCTATAACAGCAATGTGAAGTCGCTGCTTTTATATCTGGCCATACAAGATCTCGGCCATATTGGATTCAGAATCAAATTGATTCACACCAACAGTCTTCATAGGCATGAGTGTGAAAAAATGCCTAATTTACTAAATGCATATTTACAGGTGATTTAACCTCTTACCAAATGTTATTTGATTTTGGCAGCCATTTTTGATTTTTCGGATGCCATATTAGATTAGAGTGTAAATATAATCTGTGATTGCCCCTTTGACTTAATTGCAAGACTAGGGGTTAAAGATACAAAATCTTTTAAGGGACATTGGACCCCAAAAAATGTCTGAGCCCATGTCTGAGCTTGTTTTCCTTGGAGCCAATTACAATAGCCACAACATCAAAAAACGTGTAACTACTTATTTTTATCAAGCAGGACCGTACACCACTGAATGAGAGCACATTTGACTTGGAAAGTTGTCTACCAAAATGTGTATTGCAGCTCTGTGTTTCCAGGTCTATATTTCCCAAGATACTTTAAGATATCCTAATGTTTATTTCTGTATGCAGGGCAGACAATTGACTATGTTATGCTAACAAGGGGTAGGCCTATGCTTTTTTTTTTGGCCATTTTCTTTAATAAAAGGTACGCCTATGGCAAACTCTCTCATACCCTTCACTGACACGGATGTAGGTTATTTAAAGAGTGCATGGTGGGTGGAGGAATTGACTGACAAATCTATGGACATCAGTGGCGGCTGGCCGATAGAGGGCGCTAGGGCGCCGCCCCCTTAAATAAAATTATTTTAAAAAATAAAATAAAAAATAAATAAAAATAATAATAATAATAATAAAAACATCAGTATGTCAATATTTGTGTGTTTGAAATATGGAATGCACACAGTAATATGTGTAAGATATGATAGAAAATCATCTTCGCAACCTTTCCTCTGCCTGTCAAACGCCTCGTCAGCTCTGGGCGATACAGAAAGTGCCCCGAGGAGGCGGGTCTACGTAGCAGTTAAGCCAATTGCTAATTTAAGATATGAATGTATAACATAAAATGTAGCTAATCAGCGATTTTAATTCGAATCCAAGGAGGGCGATTATTTTATCGCCCCAAGCTCGCCCCTGATAAAATAAGGACCGGGCTCCAGTGGCGCCATTTTTACTAGACGACAATGGCGAGCGCAAACGTTACTCCTCCAAGACCCAACCCTAACTCGGTGAAATCTCTCCTCCAAGATCCGTTTGAGAGGAGAACTTTGTCAGAGAAAGTTCGGGTGAAAGAGCTGGGCCCAGATCAACCTGACCTCTCAATCAGACAGCAGGCTAGCGAGAAAGGGAAGCAGTATATGCGCGGCTTCTCCCGTAGCTGGTACACCAGGAAGGCTTGGCTAGCTGGGTGCACTGATGCTAATGCTTTATTTTGCTTTCCGTGCTTGCTTTTTTAAAACGACGGGGTCAGATTCAGCATGGACAGGTACCGGAGTGAGGGATATGAAGCACCTGTCAGAGAAGGTAAAGAAACATGAGAACACCAGGGCACACATGGACAACTCTGTAAAGCTAGCTGTATTAGGAAGGGTGAACATTGCTACGCAGCTGGATGACGGCCACAGGATTGCGGTGAGGAAACACAATGAGGAGGTGGATAAAAACAGGCACATTCTATCCAAAATTATCGATTGTGTGAAGTTCTGTGGGGCTTTTGAGTTGGCCTTGCGTGGGCACGAGGAGACTGACTCCTCGGACAACCCCGGCATTTTCCGGGGCTTAGTGGATTTTGTTGCCTCCCTCGACAGTGTGCTGGAGGAGCACCTGAAGACAGCTACCGTTTTTAAGGGCACGTCAAAGACGATACAGAACGAGCTGTTGGACTGTATGCTGTCAGTGCTTAAGGATTACATCCTGGAGGAAGTAAAGAGTGCTGATTTTATCGCCATTCAAGCTGGACGAGACGACTGACGTTTCCACCCACTGCCAGTTGGTGCTTGTGATACGCTACATCGATGCTAAAAGTAACGTCCAAGGGCGTTTTTTCGAGTTCATTTTGATCGAGAACGCAACCGCCCGACACCATCGCTACAGCGCTGCTGGAGAGGCTCAGCACCATACTCTCACATGGACAAAAGGCCAAACTTATTGCCCAGGCTTACGACGGAGCAAGTGTGATGAGGGGAGCCACCGGCGGAGTGCAGCGTAAAATAGTGGATGTGTACGAAAATGCGCACTACGTCCACTGCTATGCACATCAGCTGAACCTCATCATGCAGCAGGCTACTTCACGCATCCCCAGGATCGGCACTTTCTTTTCCGACCTTGCAGGATTTTCTGCTTTCTTCTCCAGGTCTCCCAAGCGAACCACCGTGCTTGACGAAGTGGTTGCGCATAGACTCCCAGAGCCTCTACAACACGGTGGAACTTCCACAGTCGCGCTGTAAACACTGTGTACGAGTACAGGGATGACCTCCTAACGTGTTTCCAGACCATCAGAGACTCTGGGAACTTTGATGCCCCGACTGTCAGAGAGGCGGGGGGCTTTGTGAGGATGCTCGAAGACGAGGCTTTCTGTTTTTTCCTGGCACTGTTCCACAAGATCATGCCAAATGTGGACATGCTTTTCAGCCAGCTGCAGAAGAGGAACATCGACCCTGTCTTCATTAAAGCACTTGTCCAGAGGTTCACAGACAGCATGCTAACAATCAGGTAAATAACTATATTTACTATTGGCTGATAAAGATGTTGTTAGAAAGATGAATAGTTCACTTACAACAGTTTAAAAGCCTAAATGTGTCTGGTCATCAACGTGAGTGATTATCATAGAGCCGTCACAATTATATTTGTTTTAGTATTTTAAAAGGAAAGAGAAGACACAATCAGACGTTGATAATAATGCAGGAAAGTACTACACAGTTTGTAATAATTATTCAGGTGTCCACCAGGTCAATTTCTAGAAGAGGCCTAGTTGTTATTGAAGATTAACTTTATTGCTAAGTGCACAGCAGAACAAAATGATGTTGCATCCCTCTCACAAATGTAATAGAAAAAGGCTTTAAAACGTAATAACATCAGTTAATTATGTACATCACAGGTTAAAAGCAGTTACTAGACATAGTTTGTGTGTATATACACACTATCTGTCTGTCTGTCTGTCTGTCTATATATATATATATATATATATATAAAAGTCACTGGTTGTGTGTTGAGGGGGAATTACAGTGAGTTAAGAAGTCTGATTGCAAGTTATCAAATTAAACTTTATTTTTTGGACCCAGGGCCTCAATTCCCTCTTTGTGTGGGGACAGCTTATCTGACGAGCAGCAACAGCCCATCAAGCGACGGAGGATGCTGGGACCAGGAGAACAACAGAGGTTGGCTATAGAGGTACAGTGGGGAAAAAAAGTATTTAGTCAGCCACCAATTGTGCAAGTTCTCCCACTTAAAAAGATGAGAGAGGCCTGTATTTTTCATCATAGGTACACGTCAACTATGACAGACAAAATGAGAAAAAAAAACCCAGAAAATCACATTGTAGGATTTTTAATGAATTTATTTGCAAATTATGGTGGAAAATAAGTATTTGGTCAATAACAAAAGTTTTTCAATACTTTGTTATATACCCTTTGTTGGCAATGACACAGGTCAAACGTTTTCTGTAAGTCTTCACAAGGTTTTCACACACTGTTGCTGGTATTTTGGCCCATTCCTCCATGCAGATCTCCTCTAGAGCAGTGATGTTTTGGGGCTGTCGCTGGGCAACACGGACTTTCAACTCCCTCCAAAGATTTTCTATGGGGTTGAGATCTGGAGACTGGCTAGGCCACTCCAGGACCTTGAAATGCTTCTTACGAAGCCACTCCTTCGTTGCCCGGGCGGTGTGTTTGGGATCATTGTCATGCTGAAAGACCCAGCCACGTTTCATCTTCAATGCCCTTGCTGATGGAAGGAGGTTTTCACTCAAAATCTCACGATACATGGCCCCATTCATTCTTTCCTTTACACGGATCAGTCGTCCTGGTCCCTTTGCAGAAAAACAGCCCCAAAGCATGATGTTTCCACCCCCATGCTTCACATTAGGTATGGTGTTCTTTGGATGCAACTCAGCATTCTTTGTCCTCCAAACATGACGAGTTGAGTTTTTACCAAAAAGTTATATTTTGATTTCATCTGACCAAATGACATTCTCCCAATCCTCTTCTGGATCATCCAAATGCACTCTAGCAAACTTCAGACGGGCCTGGACATGTACTGGCTTAAGCAGGGGGACACGTCTGGCACTGCAGGATTTGAGTCCCTGGCGGCGTAGTGTGTTACTGATGGTAGGCTTTGTTACTTTGGTCCCAGCTCTCTGCAGGTCATTCACTAGGTCCCCCCGTGTGGTTCTGGGATTTTTGCTCACCGTTCTTGTGATCATTTTGACCCACGGGGTGAGATCTTGCGTGGAGCCCCAGATCGAGGGAGATTATCAGTGGTCTTGTATGTCTTCCATTTCCTAATAATTGCTCCCACAGTAGATTTCTTCAAACCAAGCTGCTTACCTATTGCAGATTCAGTCTTCCCAGCCTGGTGCAGGTCTACAATTTTGTTTCTGGTGTCCTTTGACAGCTCTTTGGTCTTGGCCATAGTGGAGTTTGGAGTGTGACTGTTTGAGGTTGTGGACAGGTGTCTTTTATACTGATAACAAGTTCAAACAGGTGCCATTAATACAGGTAACGAGAGTGGAGGACAGAGGAGCCTCTTAAAGAAGAAGTTACAGGTCTGTGAGAGCCAGAAATCTTGCTTGTTTGTAGGTGACCAAATACTTATTTTCCACCATAATTTGCATATAAATTCATTAAAAATCCTACAATGTGATTTTCTGGAATTTTGTTTCTCAATTTGTCTGTCATAGCTGACGTGTACCTATGATGAAAATTACAGGCCTCTCTCATCTTTTTAAGTGGGAGAACTTGCACAATTGGTGGCTGACTAAATACTTTTTTTCCCCACTGTAAGTTGTGATGTAATTGTCAGTGTTTCCCCCTAGAACTTTTTTCAGGCCTGGTAGTATGTAGCCAAAACCCTGAACAATCAGCACCTTGGTAATCATATACTTGAGTTGGACATAGGCATGTGTCAGTCAGGATCACTTGCATCAAAATAGCTTAATTGCAAATTAAAGCTGATGATGTATCTTTTACAGGTATGTGATACCATCCTGAGTCATGCCAAAGAGAGGTTCTCCTTCACCCAGCACCTCATCAGCGCAACACTATTGCACGGAGAGTTGTTCCCACAACACAGTGTGAAGTTCCCGATACAGCGCTTGAAACAACCGTGGAGGCGTACCCCATGTTGAACAAGGCCAAGCTCAAAACCGAACTGTCCCTCATCTATGAGAACAGTGAGTTCAAGGCTTGTAGTGGTGCAGTGCCCCTGTACCAGTTCTTCATGGAGAACAACCTTCAGAGCACTTTCACAGAGACTGCCAGCCTCCTCAAGATCCTCATCACCACACCCATGACAACTGCTGAGTCAGAAAGGTGCTTCTCTACACTGAAAAGGATCAAGACCTTCCTGAGAAACAGCATGACACAGGATCGCCTGAACGCTCTGGCCATGCTCTCCATGGAGAAGAAACTTGTCAGGGACATTCCTGACTTTAATCAAAGGGTCATTGAGAGGTTTGCCACTCAGAAGGACAGACGGGCAAAATTCCTGTACAAATAAGATGACAGACACACACACACAGAGCAGCTCTGGCCGCATGTTTCTTTGTATATAGTTGACCTTAGCATAAAAAATCCAGTTATATATGGTACTCTAGAAAGTCTTAATAGTGTCTTTGCTAATATTACTGTATATATGTTGTTTTGTATCAATTAATTGTTGCAGTTCTGGAGCACATTAACAATTAGTCACATTTAGTATGATCATAAAATACTGTATGCTATTCTTCCAGTCAAAGGTTTGAGTTCATCCACTTGATATCCATTTCTATATTATACATCCTTTTATACAGTGTAAGATTTCCTATAAACTTTATAATAATTTCATGTTATTGTCCACTTTCCACTCTGTTCTGACAGCATGCCTGTTGCGTTGCCTGTTTACTACCAATGGTGAAAAGTTCACTTTAAATGCAAATGAAAGGCTTGGGTTTGTGTAATATGTTTTTGTGTAAGAATGCCTCAACTTTTTAATATTGGCATTAAATAATTACTGAATGTTTCACTGAGCACTGCTGTCCTGCAGTTTGTGTTAAAATATATCGCGATGGTTACAGGAAAAAAAAAGTATGGCACAGCCCCACCGAGAATATTTTTCACCAGCCGCCACTGATGGACATAGCAGCCTATAGCCTAATTTCGTCTGTCAAACAGGTAGGCCTACCTATTATTTCTTAAATAGGCTCCAACATAAAGCCTTCTTGTTGTTAGTAAAGTCGAATTAAAATGAAGACGGTTTAAATGAATTATACCTACTCTAATTTGCCTACTTTCAGCGCCATGATCTGTCCATTTCCGACTGATTGTGCCGCGGCTGCCGCTTCAAGTTTCAACACCACAACGCATGTGACTCGAATCTGGCTTATTGTGAGGTCAATAACTGATAAATACATCATGGGCAAGAAACGTATTATTTTTTAATAAACTCAATTATAGTAGTAGCAAGCTATCAAAGTTGACCTCCGGTCATCCTCCTCATCTTGGCGCTCTCCTTCTCAAACTGAACGGAACAGAGGTTATAGTCTGAACAAAGGGCTAAAGGCGCTATAGTGCATTCTTTGGACTAGGCCTAATCAAAAATACTTTTTGGAAGAAGCATTTGACTCTCCTCCTCAACTGCCACTGTAGGCCTACACAGCACAGCCATTAGCTAGGCAGCACACAAAACAGTTCTAAAATCAACACGAGCAGAGCAGGCCGGAGCTCAGGGTTGGAACATCCTGCAGCCTAGTTTTATTTACACCATCCCAGCAGCTATCTTAGAAATAGAACTTTGCTCTGTGCTTCTCCGAGCATGCAATTCATAGCCTATAGTCTATGGATCATAATAGTATATAGGCGGACGTGATATTTTCTGCGCCCAGCGGAGAATCAGATGTGGAGAGGCATCCGGCACACGTCCATATATAGCCTAATAAGCAATTAATTCTAAAACGTTGAGAAATATTGACATTTCATCAATTACAGACTACATGACCCTCCCCCGACTAGATTTAAAAAATACTAAACCCTTCCCTTGATTGAAATTGAAAAAGCATGACCCTCCACCATTTTCCTCCAGGTAACCATTCTGTACATTTTCAACTTTCCCAAAAGTCCCAGGTTTTACAGAAACCTCGTAAGAAGATTCCTTTGATTCAGAATGAAATAAACAGGAAAACCGGGAATTCCCCGACCAGGATTTCTGGAAAACCTACGAATTTTTGTAAGGTTTTCCGGAATTTTGCAACCCTAATGACCTGACAGAAACACCACAGGTTGAAAGGGGGATTGAGGCGGACAATATATATAGAGGAATGATGGGTGGTGGAGTGGAGTAAATAACCTAGAAACCAGGGGTTGGAACCGAAATGTTAGTTCCGTTCTACTGTTCCGACCAGCAAAATAATGTTCTGAACCGGTCCGTTCCTTTTTTAATCTGTGAAATCAAGTGTTTTTTTCTTCTTCTTCATTTGGATCATTAAATGACTTCACCAAATCAGTGTGGATAGAGCAGCTTGCTATGGAGCAGGCAAGGAAGTTGTTTACATGCGCGATGGACAAGCGTAGAGCACCAGATGCAACTGAAATGTTGCGGGTGGAGGAGAGAGGGAGAGCGGGTGGGTGAGAGAGGGAGAGTGGGTGGAGGAGGAGGCTTGGCTTGAAGCGCTGTTATGACATGCATTATGTTATGAAATACATGATCTGAATTATACCAACAGAATTATTAGGGCTGTGATGGTAATTTAATAACTGTGTAACTGACGGTTATCGATGAAGACTGTCATGAAAATAAAAAATAACCGTCAAAACCGTTTAAATAGGTTGTGTCTGACTGCCTATTCATTCATTATTCCACAGCAGTCAACAAGGTTGCTCTAATGTTGTTGTCAAATAGACAATGCGCCAATCTTCTCCAACCCGGCATGGTATCATTTGATACAGAATATTTTCTTAATTTATAGACTAATCAACGCTGATCAGGCCCGGTCCTGGCTGATATGCCACCTTAGGCTAGACAACAAAATGTTTCGACCTCCTATCCCCGCTATGTAGAATAGTAGCCCAGGCTATACAGTCTCGGCCCGCAATGCACTTTTATGAATGCCCATGTGGTTAAGTTACCTGGGCGGCAGGTAGCTTAGTGGTTAAGAGCGTTTTGCCAGTAACCGAAAGGTCGCCCTTGAGCAAGGCCCTTGAGCAAGGCACTTAACCCTAATTGCTCATGTAAATCGCTCTGGATAAGAGCGTCTGCTAAATGACTAAAATATAAATATAGCCTACCGTTTGTAAAACAGGCAATTTACCGTTAATCCCTGTCATTTCGTTACAGTAATTTCTGTTAATGCGTGTATTAATTACAGTAATTTACCATTCTCAGAGTGGAAATGTTATTTGCTGAGTTCACAAACCTGCTACACTAGTTTTGATTTATTTCATCCCATCATTTATGCGCTCCATGTGATCATGTGTCTGGTTTCGTTGTCCTGTTAATATTGACGGAGGGCAAAGAAGTACCTGCCCAGCTTCACCTCACACAGAAAGTCAACAAAGTAATATATATTTTAACCAAATTATAGTAGTTCCTCACATTATTTGAAAAATCTTTCCCTCACGATAATCTGTGTTGCTGATAAAGGGCTATGGACACGTTGCGTGTATTTGTTTCTATTTTAATGATGGTCAATTTCATCTTCATAGTCAGTGGTGGAAAAAGTACCCAATTTTCTTTCTTGAGTAAAAGTAAAGATATGTTAATAGAAAATGACTCAAGTAAAAGTGAAAGTCACCCAGTAAAATACTACTTGAGTAAATGTCTAAAAGTATTTGGTTTTAAATATACTTAAGTATCAAAAGTAAAAGTAAAAGCATAAATCATTTAAAATTAAAATTTCATATTCTTGTTGTTTTTTAAATTTACGGATAGCCAGGGGCACACTCCAACACTCAGACATCATTTACAAACGAAGCATGTGTGTTTAGTGAGTCCACCAGATCAGAGGCAGTAGGGATGACCAGGGATGTTCTCTTGGTAAATGCGTGAATTGGACCATTTTCCTGTCCTGTTAAGCATTCAAAATGAACGAGGTACTTTTGGGTGTCAGGGAAAATGTATGGAGTAAAAAGTACATTATTTTCTTTAGGAATGTAGTGAAGTAAAAGTTGTAAAAAATAGTACAGATACCAAAAAAAAAAGTTTAGCACTTTACACCACTGTTCATTCTATAGCATAGCTGTCCCCTTCATACTGTCCTGGTCAATTCATTATCTTACAGCCTACTTTCGGAAAGCCTAAAGTAGGCCTAGGTTTTTTAAATACGTTTTAAGGAAAGGAGAAATATTTGCTCGTGTCTGACATACGCTGGTGGCTTTGATTTACGGGTCCTTTAAGAGGGGTGTGAGTGTGTGAGGAGTTCGCTGATTCTCTCTATATGCCTATATGTCCATTCAGAAAGTTTCCTAAAGTAGCCTGTCTTGGACTCCATCTCGTTAATAAGAATAAAATGCTTCTGTCATGATTTAATCTAGTAAAAGGACTATTGGAATACTGGAAGAAGTTTCTGAGTGACAGACTATTGAGGGCTTTGCATAGGCACTTTGTTGCGTTTTCTGTGGGACTGAAGAAAAAAAATGCCCCTAACGTAAAATAACAATATTAACCCGTTTAAGGTAGAGATCTTTTTTTTTGCATGGGCTGCGTCTCAATCCACCACATCCGCCGAAATCGGCCTTCCGCATCTGCAGTGAAAGGTGACAGAGCTACAGCGGTGTTTGTCAGACTGAGAGACATCCCGAAAATCTGTCTTCTCACGAAAACATCTGTAGCGTCCGAACGGTTTGGCCTACACACCCCTCTATGGAAATGCATGTACGTGTCGGTGGTTTTGCTCTACGACCCCCCCACAAGCGTTACGGGACTCGTCTGAAGTCGGTACCGCCGATCTGCCAACTTCTGTCTGTAGTGTCCTGTAAAGAGTGTGCAAAGCTGTCATCAAGGCAAAGGGTGGCTACTTTGAAAAACCTCAAATATAAAATATATTTTGATTTGTTTGACACTTTTTTTGGTTACTACATGATTCCATATGTGTTATTTCATAGTTTATGTCTTCACTATTATTCTACAATGTAGAAAATAGTACAAATTTTAAAAAAAAACACTGGAATGAGTAGATGTGTCCAAACATTTGACTGGTACTGTACATGTCGGTTGTTTTGCTCTAGGACGTCCACAAGCCTCACAGGACTCGGCTGAAGGTCCCCCGGAACCAGTTTTAAAAAATGAATGGAAGGACTGTATTATATGGAGGTAGTTTATTGCCTTAACAAAGGGGTTAAATATGGGTAAAAAAAAAGAAGTTAATAATAGTTTTCTGATCTTTCTTATATCTCTCAGATATAGGACAGACTCTTCAAAACAAACTTCCTTTTGATTACTTTTTTTTCCATCTGTTTTTCCATGTAGTGAATCTGCTATTCAATGCATTTCTATGGGCTAATAGCAGTAAGGCCAAATTCAATGTTTCATCAAATAGTTGTTTTATTTTTAAAGATACCTAAAGAGGCCCTAACATTCCAAATCAAATATCTAAATGATCCTTGGTATGACCATCTTAAAAACAATTCCATATGTTAGCTTAGACTCTAGAGGGTTGATACCACTCTGACCGACCCGACAACAATAATCCCATGCTAGGGGAAAGAGAAAGATCATAAGTAACTGCTAAACAAGTACTATTTGTATTGATCTGGGACCAATTTTAAACGGTGACCAATAATGTTGATTGATTATGACAAGATCCAAATTTATACAAAAACCTTTTGGTTTGTATTCTTTCACTTTAATTTGATTAAATCATTATTATTGTTGGTTGTGTCACTGATGTGCATGTAGGGTCATCGCTTCAATTGTATCCAAGCCTTGAGTTTCATCCAATCATTTAAAAGTTCCAAAACAAATCCTGGAGAAAAGTTTGTCATGTTAAAATAACCCCCAATTCACTAAAACATAAATGAATTAGTCTGAATTATGATAATA
This sequence comes from Coregonus clupeaformis, assembly GCF_020615455.1. Lineage (NCBI taxonomy): Eukaryota > Metazoa > Chordata > Actinopteri > Salmoniformes > Salmonidae > Coregonus > Coregonus clupeaformis. The sequence continues at coordinate 3,014,355 of NC_059220.1, forward strand.
TTTTGTGATTTTAAAAAAAGATCTACTAACTACATACCAGTTGGTCAGGTTTTGCTTCAGAACCACTGCTACAAAATCTGATCCAATCATATGCCCCGATTGCTCCCTAAACAACCCAACCCCTGATTGGTGGCAGAGAAGGGGGGAGCAAGATATGCAGGCTGCACAGCCAATCACTGGCCAGCACCAAGCCATCCCATAATTCCTGCTGTAGTCAATTAGACACTACCATCACCACCACAGCAAATCACAATGCACAGGTACATTTCAGGGAAAGGGCACAATGCAGAGGTAGGTTTCAGGGAAAGGCATGTCATTCTCCAGCAGGCCAAGGCTAGCACCAGCCAAGCTAGGGAACAGAATATTTGTATTCTGTACAGGCTGCCATCTTTTCACTCTGTCATTTAGGTTAGTATTGTGGAGTAACTACAATGTTGTTGATCCATCCTCAGTTTTCTCCTATCACAGCCATTAAACTCTGTAACTGTTTTAAAGTCAAAATTGACCTCATGGTGAAATCCCTGAGCGGTTTCCTTCCTCTCCAGCAACTGAGTTAGGAAGGACGCCTGTATCTTTGTAGTGACTGGGTGTAATGATAGACCATCTAAAGTGTAATTAATAACTTCACCATGCTCAAAGGGATATTCAATGTCTGCTTAAAAAAAAAAGAAGATCTACCAATAGGTGCCCTTCTTTGCGAGGCATTGGAAAACCTGCCTGGTCTTTGTGGTTGAATCTGTGTTTGAAATTCACTGCTTGACTGAGGGACTTAAAGATAATTGTATGTGTGGGGTACAGAGATGGGGTAGTCATTCAAAAATCATGTTAAACACTATTATTGTACACAGAGTGAGTCCATGCAACTTATTATGTGACTTGTAAAGCACATTTTTACTCCTGAACTTATTTAGGCTTGCCATAACAAAGGAGTTGAATACTTATTGACTCAAGACGTTTCAGCTTCTAATTTATTAATATATAAAAAATTAAAAATAAACATAATTCCACTGACATTATGGGGTATTGTGTGTAGGCCAGTGACAAAAAAAATCTCAATTTAATCAATTTTAAATTCAGGCTGTAACACAACAAAATGTGGAGAAAGTCAAGGGGTGTGAATACTTTCTGAAGGCACTGTGTACTGCATTTGGTTGTGCATACATAAAAACATGCTGTATGACCCATGTATGTACACTAATGTTAACATTACACCAGGTAGAAACAGGGACAGACAGGAAGCAGGAAGCATGGCTGCTCTGGCTTCTTTTATTTATATCAGACGCACGGATGGCCCAAAGCACACAGAGATAATGGCCCAAAGCACACAGAGATAATGGCCTTGAAACGGGGGAGAAGATGGACGGGGGAGAAGGAGATCATCCAGAGAACAGCCACTGTCACTGACAACCTGCCACTTTATCAGTCAGTCACTTCCTTTAAATGAAACTGAGCCCAAAAAACAGACCTCCGATACTATTTCAATATCAGCTTTGATTATGAACGGTTGGTTTTGTCTTTCTGTCTGTCTGTCTGTCTGTCTGTCTGTCTGTCTGTCTGTCTGTCTGTCTGTCTGTCTGTCTGTCTGTCTGTCTGACCAGTGCACAACAGTGTAGGTTGTGTACGGTCTCAAGTCTGTTTAACAGCCACACAATTGTTTTTGAAATATTACACTATTTCTTGATCAACGCAAATGTGAAAGACTGGAAATCAAGGCTAGGTTGTTTATAGAGGGATGGTGTGTGTGTGTGTGTGTGTGTGTGTGTGTGTGTGTGTGTGTGTGTGTGTGTGTGTGTGTGTGTGTGTGTGTGTGTGTGTGTGTGTGTGTGTGTGTGTGTGTGTGTGTGTGTGTGTGTGTGTGTGTGTGTAACCAGAGCCATATATTTATATATATAGAAATATACGGCTCTGTGTGTAACCATGCAGGTTAGATGTTAGTCAAGCTACTGCTACAGGCAGCTGAGGAGAGAGAGAGGATAATGAATGGATCTGGTCTAAAACCCAGAGAGAGAGAGGATAATGAATGGATCTGGTCTAAAACCCAGAGAGAGAGAGAGAGAGGGAGAGAGAGAGAGAGAGAGAGAGAGAGGATAATGAATGGATCTGGTCTAAAACCCAGAGAGAGAGAGAGAGAGAGAGAGAGAGAGAGAGAGAAGGATAATGGATGGATCTGGTCTAGCTACTGCTACAGGCAGCTGAGGAGAGAGAGAGGATAATGAATGGATCTGGTCTAGCTACTGCTACAGGCAGCTGAGGAGAGAGAGAGGATAATGAATGGATCTGGTCTAAAACCCAGAGAGAGAGAGGATAATGAATGGATCTGGTCTAAAACCCAGAGAGAGAGAGGATAATGAATGGATCTGGTCTAAAACCCAGAGAGAGAGAGGATAATGAATGGATCTGGTCTAAAACCCAGAGAGAGAGAGAGAGAGAGGATAATGAATGGATCTGGTCTAAAACCCAGAGAGAGAGAGAGAGAGAGGATAATGAATGGATCTGGTCTAAAACCCAGAGAGAGAGAGAGAGAGGATAATGAATGGATCTGGTCTAAAACCCAGAGAGAGAGAGGATAATGAATGGATCTGGTCTAAAACCCAGAGAGAGAGAGAGAGAGAGGATAATGAATGGATCTGGTCTAAAACCCAGAGAGAGAGAGAGAGGGAGAGAGAGCATGTGGATGAATCATCAGGAGAAGCAGACTTAAGCAGACCACAATACCTTACTGCAAAATCAAAATGAAAGCTCTTTTTCCTTCAAAGATGGCAAAAGACAAAAGAAAACAAAACAAAGCAACATTATTGACAAACACACAGTGATGGACAGACAGACAGAGATGGACAGACAGACAGTGATGGACAGACAGACAGACAGAAATGGACAGACAGACAGACAGTGATGGACAGACAGACAGACAGACAGAGATGGACAGACAGACAGACAGACAGTGATGGACAGACAGACAGACAGACAGAGATGGACAGACAGACAGAGATGGACAGACAGACAGACAGACAGAGATGTTTGTTCACAGGGTTCTGTAGCCCCAAACACAGACCTGTTCTGTGCCAACATTCCACTCCTTGTGCTTCGTTTGATATGTTTGGCAATGACAAGGAGTGGAATGATAGCACAAAACAGACAGGTACCCAGGCTAAGGGTTCTGTTCTCCACAGACTGGCTGGATTTCACAAATGAACAAGCGCCTAAGTAGGGTTAGCTAAATTCAGGTAACTTTCCCAAAATTCCTAGGTTTTTAGAGAAATTCCAGTTGGAAGAGTCCCAGAATCAGAATGGAATAAACAGGGAATCCAGGATCCTCCAACCAGGATTTCTGGAAAGCTTTGGAATTTTGGGAAAGTTTAACCTTATTAGTTGCAACCTTATTCCAATGTTACCTATGTGTCACTATAATGCTGATCCACTAAACATTAATTAATTAGAAAATGAATGAGCTAAAAAACACATCTACAAGTCAAAGAGAAACTGATCCACACTTATCTTAACACTTCATCAGGAATGCTATTAGCTGTTAATTATCTTAACACTTCTTCAGGAATGCTATTAGCTGTTAATTATCATAACACTTCATCAGGAATGCTATTAGCTGTTAATTAAGCAGTTGTTAATACACACACAAAGGGATGCATTTTCATACTGCAAAAGAATTGTGCTAACAAAGTGCAAAAAAATACCTTACACCTCGTTATAATCTGGCAGCCTGATTTAATCTGAAGCTTTTCTTCAACAATGTGCGGTAAAAGGACTTTGCAATACATAAATACCGCTCCTTTATAATCCACATTGTTGAAGAAATGTTTCAAATGAAATCATGCTGCCAGATTATAATGAGGATTATGGTAACTTTACACATTGCTTTTGCACTACGAAAATGTCGCCTATAAAGTTGTGAGTTAACTAAATGGCAGCATGGTGTCTTCTCAGTGTGTGTGTGTGTGTGTGCGCGTGCGCGTGTGCGTGTGTGTGTGTGTGTGTGTGTGTGTGTGTGCGCTGTTGCCTCATCTTACCTCTTCTGTTTGTATGTGAGCATGGCCTCAGCGATGGGGAGTTGGTGAGCGCCGCTGGCCCCGACCATATACTGGGTTACCCTGGAAACCACGTCTGGAGTCTCCTGCACTGTACACCACATGACAGGAGCGATTGATTCATTGATTGATGTTTAATGTCTTCAAGAGATAATTACTTCCACAGCTCACACACACACACACACACACACACACACACACACACAACACACACACTATTCTGTTTCCACCATAGAAATACACAGAGACACAGCATAGATACATCTTAGGTGTGTGTTAGGGTTGCAAAATTCCAGTAACTAGCTTTCTTTTTTTTTTTTTGAAATTCCAGTTGGAAGATTCCTGGGATCAGGGGGAACAAGCAGGAAGTCCAGGAATACTCCAACCGGGACTTCTGGGAAACCTGGGAATTTTGGGAAAGTTACCTGAATTTTGCAACCCTAATGTGTGTTAAGCCTGTTCTACCCATGACTGGAGCTTCTGGCTTGTGAAAGAGGTCCCTCCACGCAGTATCCTGGAATAAACTGTTGTATCGATAGTCGATGGTACCCAGGTATTTGGAGACTGGGTGGGATCCTGTACACAATGAAAGGGAGAGACGTCAAATCACTGATATCACTAGTAAGAACTCTGTAGAAGTAAACACATAATTAAAAAAATACCACACTATCTTTAGAAAAACTATATATTTCTGTTTAAATCAAACTAAACTAGGGTAGCAAACTTTCACAAGTTCACACGTTTTTCAGAAATCACGGTTGTAGGGAAACATTTTAGAGAATTTTGTAACCCTAAAATGAACAAACATAGGTTATCTTCAAACTAAACCCAGCAAAAAAAGAAACCCTGTCTTTCAAAGATAATTCGTAAAAATCCAAATAACTTCACAGATCTTCATTGTAAAGGGTTTAAACACTGTTTCCCATGCTTGTTCAATGAAGCATAAACAATTAATGAACATGCACCTGTGGAACGGTCATTAAGACACTAACAGCTTACAGACGGTAGGCAATTAAGGTCACAGTTATGAAAACTTAGGACACTAAAGAGGCCTTTCTACTGACTCTGAAAAACACCAAAAGAAAGATGCCCAGGGTCCTGCTCATCTGCGTGAACGTGCCTTAGGCATGTTGCAAGGAGGCATTAGGACTGCTGATGTGGCCAGGGCAATAAATTGCAATGTCCGTACTGTGAGACGCCTAAGACAGCGCTACAGGGAGACAGGACGGACAGCTGATCGTCCTCGCAGTGGCAGACCACGTGTAACAACCTGCACAGGATCGGTACATCCGAACATCACACCGGCGGGACAGGTACAGGATGGCAACAACAACTGCCCGAGTTACACCAGGAACGCACAATCCCTCCATCAGTGCTCAGACTGTCTGCAATAGGCTGAGAGAGGCTGGACTGAGGGCTTGTAGGCCTGTTGTAAGGCAGGTCCTCACCAGACATCACCGGCAACAACGTTGCCTATGGGCACAAACCCACCGTCGCTGGACCAGACAGGACTGGCAAAAAGTGCTCTTCACTGACGAGTCGCGGTTTTGTCTCACCATGGGTGACGGTCGGATTCGCGCTTATCGTCGAAAGAATGAGCGTTACACCGAGGCCTGTACTCTGGAGCGGGATCAATTTGGAGGTGGAGGGTCCGTCATGGTCTGGGGCGGTGTGTCACAGCATCATCGGACTGAGCTTGTTGTCATTGCAGGCAATCTCAACGCTGTGCGTTACAGGGAAGACATCCTCCTCCCTCATGTGGTATCCTTCCGGCAGGCTCATCCTGACATGACCCTCCAGCATCACAATGCCACCGGGCCATACTGCTCGTTCTGTGCGTGATTTCCTGCAAGACAGGAATGTCAGTGTTCTGCCATGGCCAGCGAAGAGCCCGGATCTCAATCCCATTGAGCACATCTGGGACCTGTTGGATCGGAGGGTGAGGGCTAGGGCCAATCCCCCCAGAAATGTCCGGAAACTTGCAGGTGCCTTGGTGGAAGAGTGGGGTAACATCTCACAGCAAGAACAGGCAAATCTGGTGCAGTCCATGAGGAGGAGATGCACTGCAGTACTTAATGCAGCTGGTTGGCCACACCAGATACTGACTGTTACTTTTGATTTTGACCCCCTCTTTGTTCAGGGACACATTATTCAATTTCTGTTAGTCACATGTCTGTGGAACTTGTTCAGTTTATGTCTCAGTTGTTGAATCTTGTTATGTTCATACAAATATTTACACATGTTAAAGTTTCCTGAAAATAAACGCAGTTGACAGTGAGAGGACGTTTCTTTTTTTTTGGTTGCTGAGTTTACAAGGTGTGAACGAACGACCGCCTCCATCTCTCACCAAGCGGTATGATGAGGAACCTCATGTAGCCCAGCCAGTCGGGGGTCTTGTAAGACAGGTGGTCTACGAACAGCCTGAGGACTGCACCGAGGTAGTGTTGAGCCCCAGCCACCGCTATCTTTATGGGGATGGGCGTCTGGCTGTTACAGTTACAACTATATAGAAACACACAGAAACAACATGTTACAGCTAAGGAGACAAAACATATTAACAACCTGTAAGAGAGAGGACGGCTCAGTAACTACGACTACAAGAACGTGACGCTGCTTAGCAACGCCAAGGCTGTGTTCAAGTCCCTCAGGGATCACAGACACACACTGAAAATGTAAGAACAGTGAGTTGCTTTGGATAAAAGCTCCTGCTAAGTAGTGTATATTATCATTACTATTACTATTATTACAATGGGGAAGGAGAGGTGGATGTAAACTGAGAAAGAGGAAGCTCACAATCTCTGTATGCGCGAGACGATGGTGTTGAAGGCAGCCTGGATGTCTGCTGTAGTGCAGGTGCACACCACTGGGAGGTGGTGGTTCTGGAGAACATCTGACAGATACTGGAGGGAGGGGGAGAGAGGGAGGGAGGGGGGAGAGAGAGGGAGGGAGGGGGGAGGAGAGAGAGAGAGAGAGATATGGGAAAAGGGAGTAGAACAGTTTGAGAAAGAGAAGACAAAAACAAGAGATGGACGGAGCGAAATGTCATGTGGAAATGTGAGAATATGAGGGTGATAAGAGAAAGACAAGTTTAGTTTTTCATTATTTAATCTATTATTCCCTTTGGTCGTCATGGAGCCAAAGAGGGGTCACCAACATTTCACTTTCTGTATGTCATTTCCTGTCTCACCTGGCCCTGCCAATCAGATGTGTTGATGAGGATGATGCTGTCAGGTAGATGGTGGTCAGACACCAGGATGTGGTTCAGCTGGTCGTACACGGTCTTCCTGGGGATCTGGGGAGGGGAAGAGATGGTGAAGAAGACCATTTTATTGTCCATCGAAAATAGAAATGAATCACACATCCGAGACACAGTCGCTAGAAGCATCAAAGAGTCTAAGATAATCTAGAATGTTAAGCTACAGACTCCGTATTCTGACTTGATCTGCCAGCTATCTTGATCCTACTACTATAGCCCTGGGCTTCACCAGAGAGACAATGTGATTTTGCTTACAGTGTGCTCCTCCTACCTGTAGATGGCAGTGTGTGTCGAGGGAGCGTTCGTTGTCCAGGCTGTTGGCTCTCTCATTCTGTGGTCTGTTGGGCTGGCGCTCCTTTAGGGACGTACTCCTCCCTCTCCTCCCCACCATCTTAGGTTCCTGCCTGGGGAAGACATGAGAACGAACACTACAATGAGGACAGAGCAGGACCAGTTTGAGGGGGATGCAGGGTAGTGCATTTCCCACCCAAACTAGGTAGGGAGGTGGGAGGGGAGGTAGGGAGGTGTGAGGAGTGGTAGGGAGGGGAGGAGGGAGGTGTGAGGAGTGGTAGGGAGGGGAGGAGGGAGGTGTGAGGAGAGGTGGGGAGGTGTGAGGAGAGGTGGGGAGGTGTGAGGAGAGGTAGGGAGGTGGGAGGAGAGGTGGGGAGGTGTGAGGAGAGGTGGGGAGGTGTGAGGAGAGGTGGGGAGGTGTGAGGAGTGGTAGGAAGGTGTGAGGAGTGGTAGGGAGGGGAGGAGGGAGGTGTGAGGAGAGGTAGGGAGGGAGGAGGGAGGTGTGAGGAGAGGTAGGGAGGGGAGGAGGGAGGTGTGAGGAGAGGTAGGGAGGTGTGAGGAGTGGTAGGGAGGGGAGGAGGGAGGTGTGAGGAGAGGTAGGGAGGTGGGGAGTGGTAGGGAGGGAGGGGAGGTGGGGGAGGTAGGGAGGTGTGAGGAGAGGTAGGGAGGTGAGGAGTGGTAGGGAGGGAGGAGGGAGGTGTGAGGAGAGGTAGGGAGGTGTGAGGAGTGGTAGGGAGGTGTGAGGGGAGGTGGGGAGGTGTGAGGAGAGGTGGGGAGGTGTGAGGAGTGGTAGGGAGGTGGGAGGAGAGGAGGGAGGTGTGAGGGAGGGGTAGGGAGGTGAGGAGGGAGGTATGAGGAGAGGTAGGGAGGTGGGAGGAGAGGTAGGGAGGTGGGAGGAGAGGTAGGGAGGTGTGAGGAGAGGTAGGGAGGTGTGAGGAGAGGTGGGGAGGTGTGAGGAGAGGTAGGGAGGTGGGAGGAGAGGTAGGGAAGTGTGAGGAGTGGTAGGGAGGTGTGAGGAGAGGTAGGGAGGTGGGAGGAGAGGTAGGGAGGTGTGAGGAGTGTTAGGGAGGTGGGAGGAGTGGTAGGGAGGTGGGAGGAGAGGTAGGGAGGTGTGAGGAGAGGAGGGAGGTGTGAGGAGAGGTAGGGAGGTGAGGAGGGAGGTATGAGGAGAGGTAGGGAGGTGGGAGGAGAGGTAGGGAGGTGGGAGGAGAGGTAGGGAGGTGGGAGGAGTGGTATGGGAGGTGGGAGGAGAGGAGGGAGGTGTGAGGAGAGGAGGGAGGTGTGAGGAGAGGTAGGGAGGTGAGGAGGGAGGTATGAGGAGAGGTAGGGAGGTGAGGAGGGAGGTATGAGGAGAGGTAGGGAGGTGGGAGGAGAGGTAGGGAGGTGTGAGGAGAGGTAGGGAGGTGTGAGGAGAGGTGGGGAGGTGTGAGGAGAGGTAGGGAGGTGGGAGGAGAGGTAGGGAGGTGGGAGGAGTGGTATGGGAGGTGTGAAGAGTGGTAGGGAGGTGTGAGGCGAGGTAGGGAGGTGTGGGGGAATGTTCTTCAAGAGGACAGTGTGGTCAGCTGGATGGAGAGAGGGTGACAGTGGGGTGGAGAGAAAGAAATACTGTCGCCATCTTGTTTACTGTAGAAAAAGAAATGCTGTCGCCACCTCGTTTCCTGTAGAAAAACTAAACAAAGACTCTATATACACTGTATGCTCCCAACATTTGAATGGGTCAACTGGTTCCCTACCAACTGAACCGTGGACTGAACAAGCTGAAGATTAGAAGACACCCAGCAGACAACGTAGAGAGAGGGAGACAGAAGCTTTTTCATTTGATTCATCTTTCCTTGCATCCTGTCTCCTCGCCTCCTTTTCAAATCTCATTGGAGAAGAAGGTCTAATGAGAGGGACCATGGACTGCTCTCCTCCAATACGGTTGAGGAGGAGGCGGGGAGACAGGACGAATTGAGAGAGAGTCAGCCGGTGTTTACCATCTGTTGGACGGGATGATGAGGGACTCTGTCTTCTTCATCTTGCCAGTAGGGGGCAGCTTCTCCAAGAAGGTGTCCATGTTGTCCATCTCCAACTCCGTAGTGGGGGTTACTGCCTCTGGTTGCTCCTCTTGCTGGGACGGAGCAAAGACAGGGACAATGTATTGTATTGTGGATGTGATGTCTGTTTGTACACTGTATACATGGAGGATGCTGATATTTGTAAACTGACTAGATCTTTAATTGCCCCCGGGGGGTGATATTTGTAAACTGACTAGTTATTTAATTGCCCCTGGGGGGTGATATTTGTAAACTGACTAGTTCTTTAATTGCCCCTGGGGGGTGATATTTGTAAACTGACTAGTTCTTTAATTGCCCCTGGGGGGTGATATTTGTAAACTGACTAGTTCTTTAATTGCCCCTGAGGGGGTGATATTTGTAAACTGACTAGTTCTTTAATTGCCCTGGGGGTGATATTTGTAAACTGACTAGGTCTTTAATTGCCCCTGTGGGGTGATATTTGTAAACTGACTAGGTCTTTAATTGCACCTGACGGGGTGATATTTGTAAACTGACTAGGTCTTTAATTGCCCCTGGGGGGTGATATTTGTAAACTGACTAGTTCTTTAATTGCCCCTGAGGGGGTGATATTTGTAAACTGACTAGGTCTTTAATTGCCCCTGAGGGGGTGATATTTGTAAACTGACTAGGTCTTTAATTGCCCCTGGGGGGTGATATTTGTAAACTGACTAGGTCTTTAATTGCACCTGACGGGGTGATATTTGTAAACTGACTAGGTCTTTAATTGCCCCCTGGGGGGTGATATTTGTAAACTGACTAGTTCTTTAATTGCCCCTGAGGGGGTGATATTTGTAAACTGACTAGTTCTTTAATTGCCCCTGAGGGGGTGATATTTGTAAACGGACTAGTTCTTTAATTGCCCCTGAGGGGTGATATTTGTAAACTGACTAGGTCCTTAATTGCCCCTGAGGGGGTGATATTTGTAAACTGACTAGTTCTTTAATTGCCCCTGAGGGGTGATATTTGTAAACTGACTAGGTCTTTAATTACCCCTGACGGGGTGATATTTGTAAACTGACTAGGTCCTTAATTGCCCCTGAGGGGCTAAGCAAAGTTGTATTGAACTGAATTGAAATGAGAAACAGAGTCGTGAGCGTTTTCTCGGATAACATAACAGATAACACTTACAAATGAGCCATTATCTGAGACGCTGTCAACCTGGAACGTGGCTCCGCTACTTTTAGTCTGGCCTGGATCCATCTGGAGGGAGAACAGAAGAGAGGGCGTTAAAACTGTGGCTCTCTGTTACTGACCGGGCTGAGTGGCTCTCTGTTACTGACCGGGCTGAGTGGCTCTCTGTTACTGACCGGGCTGGGTGGCTCTCTGTTACTGACCGGGCTGAGTGGCTCTCTGTTACTGACCGGGCTGGGGCTGAGTGGCTCTCTGTTACTGACCGGGCTGAGTGGCTCTCTGTTACTGACCGGGCTGAGTGGCTCTCTGTTACTGACCGGGCTGAGTGGCTCTCTGTTACTGACCGGGCTGAGTGGCTCTCTGTTACTGACCGGGCTGAGTGGCTCTCTGTTACTGACCGGGCTGAGTGGCTCTCTGTTACTGACCGGGCTGAGTGGCTCTCTGTTACTGACCGGGCTGAGTGGCTCTCTGTTACTGACCGGGCTGAGTGGCTCTCTGTTACTGACCGGGCTGAGTGGCTCTCTGTTACTGACCGGGCTGAGTGGCTCTCTGTTACTGACCGGGCTGAGTGGCTCTCTGTTACTGACCGGGCTAAGTGGCTCTCTGTTACTGACCGGGCTGAGTGGCTCTCTGTTACTGACCGGGCTGGGTGGCTCTCTGTTACTGACCGGGCTGGGTGGCTCTCTGTTACTGACCGGGCTGAGTGGCTCTCTGTTACTGACCGGGCTGAGTGGCTCTCTGTTACTGACCGGGCTGAGTGGCTCTCTGTTACTGACCGGGCTGAGTGGCTCTCTGTTACTGACCGGACTGAGTGGCTCTCTGTTACTGACCGGGCTGGGTGGCTCTCTGTTACTGACCGGGCTGAGTGGCTCTCTGTTACTGACCGGGCTGAGTGGCTCTCTGTTACTGACCGGGCTGAGTGGCTCTCTGTTACTGACCGGGCTGAGTGGCTCTCTGTTACTGACCGGGCTGAGTGGCTCTCTGTTACTGACCGGGCTGGGTGGTCTCTCTGTTACTGACCGGGCTGAGTGGCTCTCTGTTACTGACCGGGCTGAGTGGCTCTCTGTTACTGACCGGGCTGAGTGGCTCTCTGTTACTGACCGGGCTGAGTGGCTCTCTGTTACTGACCGGGCTGAGTGGCTCTCTGTTACTGACCGGGCTGGGTGGCTCTCTGTTACTGACCGGACTGGGTGGCTCTCTGTGGATGCTGCCGATCTCTGTCTGAGAACTGGAGAGGGAGAGACCCTCGAAATATGGCCTGAAATACGAAATAGTGTCTTTAACACAAGTGAAAACATAATGAATGTATAAAACAAATGTTTAAATGCATTTGCTGTAACAGTTGGAGCTGATTGAAAGAGCACTATACAAATCAGAGTGATAGCAACTTAATACACGTCCACAGGTACATACAGTGCATTCGGAAAGTATTCAGACCCCTTGACTTTTTCCACATTTTGTTACGTTACAGCCTTATTCTAAAGTGGATTACATAGATTTTTTCCCCTCAATCTACAGACAATACACAATGATTCCCCGTAGTGATTGTGCCAGGTTTCCCTCCAGACGTGACGCTTGGCATTCAGGCCAAAGAGTTACATCTTGGTTTCATGAGACCAGAGAATCTTGTTTCTCATGGACAGAGTCTTTAGGTGTCTTTTGGCAAACTCCAAGCGGGCTGTCATGTGCCTTTTACTGAGGAGTGGCTTCCGTCTGGCCACTCTACCATAAAGGCCTGATTGGTGGAGTGCTGCAGAGATGGTTGTCCTTCTGGAAGGTTCTCCCATCTCCACAGAGGAACTCTGGAGCTCTGTCAGAGTGACCATCGGGTTCTTGGTCACCTCCCTGACCAAGGCCCTTCTCCCCCGATTGCTCAGTTTGGCTGGGCGGCCAGCTCTAGGAAGAGTCTTGGTGGTTCCAAACTTCTTCCATTTCAGAATGATGGAGGCCACTGTGTCCTTGGGGAATTTCAATGCTGCAGAAATGTTTTGGTACCCTTCCCCAGATCTCTGCCTCGACAAAATCATGTCTCGGAGCTCTACGGACAATTCCTTTGACCTCATGGCTTGGGTTTTGCTCTGACATGCACTGTCAACTGTGGGACCTTATACAGACAGGTGTGTGCCTTTCCAAATGTAATATAATATATAATAATATAATAATATTTAATAATATTTAATATATGCCATTTAGCAGACGCTTTTATCCAAAG
>NC_059220.1:3032341-3064841 GCF_020615455.1 Coregonus clupeaformis
GCTTGGCACATCTAGCCACTGGGATTTTTGCCCATTCTTCAAGGCAAAACTGCTCCAGGTCTTTCAAGTTGGATGGGTTCCGCTGGTGTACAGCAATCTTTAAGTGATACCACAGATTCTCAATTGGATTGAGGTCTGGGCTTTGACTAGGCCATTCCAAGACATTTAAATGTTTCCCCTTAAACCACTCGAGTGTTGCTTTAGCAGTATGCTTAGGGTCATTGTCCTGCTGGAAGGTGAACCTCCGTCCCAGTCTCAAATCTCTGGAAGACTGAAAGACAAGAATTTCCCTGTATTTAGCGCCATTCATCATTCCTTCAATTCTGACCAGTTTCCCAGTCCCTGCCGATGAAAAACATCCCCACAGCATGATGCTGCCACCACCATGCTTCACTGTGGGGATGGTGTTCTCGGGGTGATGAGAGGTGTTGGGTTTGCGCCAGACATAGCGTTTTCCTTGATGGCCAAAAAGCTCAATTTTAGTCTCATCTGAGTACTTCCTTCCATATGTTTGGGGAGTCTCCCACATGCCTTTTGGCGAACACCAAACATGTTTGCTTATTTTTTTCTTTAAGCAATGGCTTTTTTCTGGCCACTCTTCCGTAAAGCCCAGCTCTGTGGAGTGTATGGCTTAAAGTGGTCCTCTGGACAGAAAATCCAATCTCCGCTGTGGAGCTTTGCAGCTCCTTCAGGGTTATCTTTGATCTCTTTGTTGCCTCTCTGATTAATGCCCTCCTTGCCTGGTCTGTGAGTTTTGGTGGGTGGCCCTCTCTTGGCAGGTTTGTTCTGGTGCCATATTCTTTCAATTTTTAAATAATGAATTTTATTGTGCTCCGTGGGATGTTCAACGTTTCTGATATTTTTTTATAACCCAACCCTGATCTATACTTCTCCACAACTTTGTCCCTGACCTGTTTGGAGAGCTCCTTGGTCTTCATGGTGCCACTTGCTTGGTGGTGCCCCTCGCTTAGTGGTGTTGCAGACTCTGGGGCCTTTCAGAATAGGTGTGTATGTACTGTACACAACTGGAATAAACTACCAGAAGATCTTAGATGTGCCCCAAACGTATCCATTTTTAAATCCAGGTTAAAAACACTACTCTTTTCACGTTCCTACGACTGAGCACTTAAACTGAACCACACTGTTTAGCCTTATAGCTTCATAAGTTTTCATCCCATTTTTAATTTTTAATCTTTATATGTTATTTGTTTTGTTTGTTTTTATTGTATTTTTATTATTATGATGTTTTCATTACTTTTGATAAACATCTTTGTAAAGAACATTGAATTGCTTCGATGTATGAATTGTGCTGTATAAATAAACTTGCTTGCTGAGATCATGTGACAGATCATGTGACACTTAGATTGCACACAGGTGGACTTTATTTAACTAATTATGTGACTTCTGAAGGTAATTGGTTGCACCAGATCTTATTTAGGGGCTTCATAGCAAAGGGGGTGAATACATATGCACGCACCACTTTTCCGTTATTTATTTGGTAGAATGTTTTGAAACAAGTTATTTTTTTTCATTTCACTTCACCAAGTTGGACTATTTTGTGTATGTCCATTACATGAAATCCAAATAAAACTCAATTTAAATTACAGGTTATAATGCAACAAAATAGGAAAAACGCCTAGGGGGATGAATACTTTTGCAAGGCACTGTACAGGAGGTTCAGTAGTGATGTTCAGTAGTGATGTTCAGTAGTGAGGTACACTACCGTTCAAAAGTTTGGGGTCACTTAGAAATGTCATTTTTTTCGAAAGAAAAGCCATTTTTTTGTCCATGAAAATAACATCAAATTGATCAGAAATACAGTGTAGACATTGTTAATGTTGTAAATGGCTATTGTAGCTGGAAACTGCAGATTTTTTATGGAATATCTACATAGGCGTACAGAGGCCCATTATCAGCAACCATCAGTCCTGTGTTCCAATGGCACGTTGTGTTTGCTAATCCAAGTTTATCATTTTAAAAGGCTAATTGATCATTAGAAAACCATTTTGCAATTATGTTAGCACAGCTGAAAACTGCTGTACTGATTAAAGAAGCAATAAAACTGGCCTTCTTGAGACTAGTTGAGTATCAGGAGCATCAGCAATTGTGGGTTCGATTACAGGATCAAAATGGCCAGAAACAAAGAACTTTCTTCTGAAACTCGTCAGTCTATTCTTGTTCTGAGAAATGAAGGCTATTCCATGCGAGAAATTGCCAAGAAACAGAAGATCTCGTACAACGCTGTGTACTACTCCCTTCACAGAACAGCGCAAACTGGCTCTAACCAGAATAGAAAGAGGAGTGGGAGGCCCCGGTGCACAACTAAGCAAGAGGACAAATACATTAGAGTGTCTAGTTTGAGGAAACAGGCGCCTCACAGGTCCTCAACTGGCAGCTTCATTAAATAGTACCCGCAAAACACCAGTCTCAACGTCAACAGTGAAGAGGCGACTCCGGGATGCTGACCTAGGCAGAGTTGCAAAGAAAAAGCCATATCTCAGACTGGCCAATAAAAATAAAAGATTAAGATGGGCAAAAGAACACTAGACATTTTCTTTGCAACTCTGCCTAGAAGGTCAGCACCCTGGAGTCGCCTCTTCACTGTTGACGTTGAGACTAGTGTTTTGCGTGTACTATTTAATGAAGCTGCCATTTCCCCGAAACACAGATCGAGGAAGCCTTATCCAACTGAGACATAAGAATCACCTGAGAGGAACTTTGCCGAGCAACACACTCTGCTCACTCACGACGAACCGCTGAGTTTTATCTCTCCCAAAGGGGACCCAAACATTCCAGTGTACTTTTATCTTGCCCTAAGGGGACCCAAACATTCCAGTGTACTTTTATCTTGCCCTAAGGGGACCCAAACATTCCAGTGTACTTTTATCTTGCCCTAAGGGGACCCAAACATTCCAGTGCACTTTTATCTTGCCCTAAGGGGACCCAAACATTCCAGTGCACCATCGTGCCTTAACAAACGTAATCTCTTTGGACCAAATGGAGTTGAGAACTGAAACTGAGAGAGAATGATGAGCTCCTCTGCGTGTGAGCTCCGATGAGGGGAGAAGCTTCTCCAACGCCCTGTTTCCTCTCCATCATAACGGAAACCCAACTGAACCAGACGACACTCAGCTAACATACACGCAAATACATCATTGCATTTAATTTCCCTTTGGGTGACGCTGTGTCTGTGTAAAAGTGGTTGCAGTAACTGATTATTGTAAGACTGTTAAGTCTGAATTACAAATCAATGACCAATACTGTCCACCGCGGTTAATCTGTAACCGGGCCGGTCCCTGGTTAGGGAGGCTATAGTTTCACGGCTGATGTAGTCTCTCCTTCACCTCTCCTGTTTTTACGAATAAGGATTTCCAATTCTCCAAAGTCCTGTTAAGGTGTTGCCATATCTGCCTGTGAGGCCTCCTGAGTGGCGCGGAGGTCTAAGGCACTGCATCGCAGTGCTTGAGGCGTTACTTCAGACCCGGGTTCGATCCCAGGCTGTGTCACAGCCGGCCGTGAACGGGAGACCCGTGAGGCGGTGCACAATTGGCCCAGCGTCGTCCGGGTTAGGGGAGGGTTTGGCCGGCCGGGATGTTCTTGTCCCATCGCGTTCTAGCGACTTCTTGTGGCGGGCCGGGCGCCTGTGGAACGATAAACATTTAATGAACATGCACCTGTGGAACGGTCATTAAGACACTAACAGCTTACAGACGGTAGGCAATTAAGGTCACAGTTATGAAAACTTAGGACACTAAAGAGGCCTTTCTACTGACTCTGAAAAACACCAAAAGAAAGATGCCCAGGGTCCCTGCTCATCTGCGTGAACGTGCCTTAGGCATGCTGCAAGGAGACATGAGGACTGCAGATGTGGCCAGGGCAATAAATTGCAATGTCCGTACTGTGAGACGCCTAAGACAGCGCTACAGGGAGACAGGACGGACAGCTGATCATCCTCGCAGTGGCAGACCCACGTGTAACAACACCTGCACAGGATCGGTACATCCGAACATCACACCTGCGGGACAGGTACAGGATGGCAACAACAACTGCCCGAGTTACACCAGGAACGCACAATCCCTCCATCAGTGCTCAGACTGTCCACAATAGGCTGAGAGAGGCTGCACTGAGGGCTTGTAGGCCTGTTGTAAGGCAGGTCCTCACCAGACATCACCGGCAACAACGTTGCCTATGGGCACAAACCCACCGTCGCTGGACCAGACAGGACTGGCAAAAAGTGCTCTTCACTGACGGGTCGCGGTTTTGTCTCACCAGGGGTGATGGTCGGATTCGCGCTTATCGTCGAAGGAATGAGCGTTACACAGAGGCCTGTACTCTGGAGCGGGATCGATTTGGAGGTGGCAGGTCCGTCATGGTCTGGGGCGGTGTGTCACAGCATCATCGGACTGAGCTTGTTGTCATTGCAGGCAATCTCAACGTTGTGCGTTACAGGGAAGACATCCTCCTCCCTCATGTGGTACCCTTCCTGCAGGCTCATCCTGACATGACCCTCCAGCATGACAATGCCACCAGCCATACTGCTCGTTCTGTGCGTGATTTCCTGCAAGATAGGAATGTCAGTGTTCTGCCATGGCCAGCGAAGAGTCCGGATCTCAATCCCATTGAGCACGTCTGGGACCTGTTGGATCGGAGGGTGAGGGCTAGGGCCATTCCCCACAGAAATGTCCGGAAACTTGCAGGTGCCTTGGTGGAAGAGTGGGGTAACATCTCACAGCAAGAACTGGCAAATCTGTGGAACTTGTTCAGTTTATGTCTCAGTGGTTGAATCTTGTTATGTTCATACAAATATTTTCACATGTTAAGTTTGCTGAAAATAAACGCAGTTGACAGTGAAAGGACGTTTCCTTTTTTTGCTGAGTTTAGGTTTAATGGTATGGTTAATGATAAGTAGTGATAGAGTTAATTCAAGGGGTCTCTCTATATCAAAACCCCTAATGGTGCCCCTCATAGATTAATTTGGATAGCCAAAATAATTAGATTAATTAGATACATTTAATTATTCCAGTAATTTGAATATCCAAAGTCAAAACACTGTGTTAACCCGTTCTGGAGCAGAGACAACTTGTGCTGAGCCGTACTGTTTGTTTTTTCCACCTTTATTTAACCAGGTAAACCAGCTGAGAACAAGTTCTCATTTACAAACTGCGACCTGGCCAAGATAAAGCAAAGCAGTGCGATAAAAAAACAACAACACAGAGTTACATATGGGGTAAAACAAAACATAAAGTCAAGAAAACCGTGTTGAGTCATACCTTACTAGAACCACAATGTTGTGTATCAGCGTACCTGAGCATTTGATCTTGGTTCCCCCCCCTGCAGTGCTGTATTAACCCATACTAACGCAGAGCCTTGCTGCGTCACAGTGTACCTGCGTTAGCACATACCTGAGTAGAATCATGATGTGTAGAAACCTACATGAACATTTGATCATTGTTCCCCCCCTGCAGAGCAGCCTCTTCGTGGTCTATGAGCTCACTGAAAAATCGACCGTATTAAACTTCAACTTACGCTAGCCTCTGTTACCCTCTACAGGGCTGGCTGGCTGAAGGGCGGCTGATTATGATGGGATCATGCTGTTAACACACGCTGGAGGCCTAACACCTTAGGGGTCTACAGCCACGCCTCAGAGCTTACCTTAACAGGAACAGAGCCATCCTGTGCTGAAGCCTACCTGAGCATTTGATCTTGGTTCCCTCCTGCAGAGCGGCCTCCTCGTGGTCTATGGGCTGACTGGACAGAGAGAAGATCCAGATCTCTGCTACTTTACCCAGCATCTCCTTCTGGTTACTGCACAGAGACAGAACTTGGCTCCCCTCCGTTGGCTGCTGCATCACCTGGTGGGGGGCAGAGAGATTACATTAGAACAACTTTGAGGGAGAGTGGGAAGGAGAGAGACAGAGAGGGGGATGAGGGAAGGAGAAGGAGAGAGAGAGACAGAGAGGGGGATGATGGAAGGAGAAGGAGAGAGAGAGACAGAGAGGGGGATGAGGGAAGGAGAAGGAGAGAGAGAGAGACAGAGAGGGGGGATGAGGGAAGGAGAAGGATAGAGACAGAGAGGGGAATGAGAGAAGGAGAAGGAGAGAGACAGAGAGGGGGATGAGGGAAGGAGAAGGAGAGAGAGAGACAGAGAGGGGGATGATGGAAGGAGAAGGAGAGAGAGAGACAGAGAGGGGGATGAGGGAAGGAGAAGGAGAGAGAGAGACAGAGAGGGGGATGAGGGAAGGAGAAGGATAGAGACAGAGAGGGGAATGAGAGAAGGAGAAGGAGAGAGACAGAGAGGGGGATGAGGGAAGGAGAAGGAGAGAGAGAGACAGAGAGGGGGATGAGGGAAGGAGAAGGAGAGAGACAGAGAGGGGGATGAGGGAAGGAGAAGGAGAGAGAGAGACAGAGAGGGGGATGAGGGAAGGAGAAGGAGAGAGAGAGACAGAGAGGGGGATGATGGAAGGAGAAGGAGAGAGAGAGACAGAGAGGGGGATGAGTGAAGGAGAAGGAGAGAGAGAGACAGAGAGGGGGATGATGGAAGGAGAAGGAGAGAGAGAGACAGAGAGGGGGATGAGGGAAGGAGAAGGAGAGAGAGAGACAGAGAGGGGGATGAGGGAAGGAGAAGGAGAGAGAGGACGGTAGGGGGGAGGGCTAGATGAATACAGTGCTGAGAGAACCACAATTTTGATGAAAGTATCTTTCCAGTTATCAGATCATCTGTTTCTCTCTGCTGTTGCTATCCTCAAAGTCCCAAAAGTAACTATTCTATTTCTGTTCAATTCCAACAAACATGTTCCTGAGAATAACGCCTGCTTGCCTCCCTCCCTTCCCCACTTCTCTCCTTCTCTCTCTCTCTCTCCCTCCCTCTCTCCCTCCCTCCCTCCCTCCCTCCCTCCCTCCCTCCGTACAGATAGGGCCCGGAGAGGGAGTCTTCCTCCTCTCAGCTCTATGTGTGCCCGGTGTTAGAGGGACTTTCACATCCCTCTGTCTAGCCTGTTGGTCCCAGATCTGTTAGTACTGTAATGCCAACTCCTGTGGGTGTTCTATGGTAGACAAACAACCAAAGGAGTTGGCAAGACAGCACAGACAGATCTGGAACCACCAGGCTATTCTTCAGTCTCTCAGCCCCCCTGGGAACTGGGTTAAATAGAGATGGTCTATAATGTAACAGTCCAACTGTAGTCTCTCAGCCCCCTGGGAACTGGGTTAAATAGAGACGGTCTATAATGTAACAGGGTTTGGGTTTAAGGCAGAGCCACACAGTGCCATCTTACAGTGCTGCCTTCATGCAGCGGTATGGCTTTCTGCTGTTCAGACAGACATCTCAGACAGCACTGGCCCGATTTTGACGAAACTCGGGTGAATGATGCATCTTGTCGTAGAGATCCAGCATTTACAAAATTACACTGATTGGCCAGATGGTGGCGCTATAACAAGGTATTGAAAATGCAAACTTTGAACAGTCACACCCCTCACCC
Source organism: Coregonus clupeaformis (assembly GCF_020615455.1). NCBI lineage: Eukaryota > Metazoa > Chordata > Actinopteri > Salmoniformes > Salmonidae > Coregonus > Coregonus clupeaformis. The sequence goes on from NC_059220.1 coordinate 3,039,820, forward strand.
TGTTTGACATAAAGTCATGAAATTCAGTACATAGGTCCCTCTCCTCACAAGGAACAAATTTGCCTTTAAGGACCCATAAGATCCGTCATTATGGATGTTCCGCCATTTTTGAATTTGGTGATAAACACTTAAAACGCTACTCTTCTGGCACCAAAATGACCGATCTGCACTGAACTTTTGACGAAACTTGGGTGAATGATACTTGCCATAGAGATCCGTCATTTACAGAATTACACTGATTGACCCAAGAGGGGCCCTGCATCATTGTGGGTGAAGACATGCTTACTGTTGCCTTGTTCATAAAATGCACCACAATACACAAGCAGCATGAATGCCATCTGTGTGTTAAGGCCTTCAAAAATAAACTATGTGGAATATGAAATCAAGTAAAATCATTATTACACTAATGTTAGTTCATGGTTACGACAGCAGTCTGAAACTGTTGTGTGATCATTGTGTTCCTACCTCAGCCATATCGATGGTTCCTACCTCGGCCATATCGATGGTTCCTACCCTCAGCCATATCGATGGTTCCTACCCTCAGCCATATCGATGGTTCCTACCTCAGCCATATCGATGGTTCCTACCTCAGCCATATCGATGGTTCCTATCTCAGCCATAACGATGGTTCCTACCTCAGCCATATCGATGGTTCCTACCTCGGCCATATCGATGGTTCCTACCTCGGCCATATCGATGGTTCCTACCCTCAGCCATATCGATGGTTCCTACCTCGGCCATATCGATGGTTCCTACCTCAGTCATATCGATGGTTCCTACCTCGGCCATATCGATGGTTCCTACCTCAGCCATATCGATGGTTCCTACCTCAGCCATATCGATGGTTCCTACCTCAGCCATATCGATGGTTCCTACCTCAGCCATATCGATGGTTCCTACCTCAGCCATATCGATGGTTCCTACAGCCAGGGTCTTGTATCCCAGGATAGTCCTGTTCTTGTATCTCTTCCTCCTCTGCAGCAGGATCTGGAGCTTGTTGCCCTCTCTCTTCAGGAAGTGAGGGTACTGAGGATGAAATACGAAAATAGAGGAGAGAGGAATCAGTTTTATAACAACATCGTTCTTAAGTAAGTGGAAAAACATGGACGCAGGAGAGTTCATGATTTCTCCATATGCCATTTTCAGGCCTTCATCCCATGTGCCAATAGTTCCTCGACCTAGTGCAGACAGAGTTGTTGGCGCTATCTGACTTAAGACAATAGAATGGCCTTGCGTTATCTTTACCTGCAGTGAGAAGGTGAGAGCTAGGTCAGTCTCCACCGAGCCACTAGGGGGCAGCACTATCTCGTGGGACCTCAGGATCCTCTTGGAGCCCTGGGAAAGGAATCACACATCACCAGACTGTTTGTCAGCCATTGATACCATTCATATTTCTGCAAAACCTCTGCTAAGCTCCAACAGTCAACCAGCAGGTTACAAGCTAAACGTACAGGACGTGAAGCATAAGAATGCATCTGTCAGCTTGGATAACATTTGTCTTAAGAGGATGTATGTGACATCTATGCAGTCTACCTGGATTGTGTGAAAGTGTGTGTGTGTGTGTGTGTGTGTGTGTGTGTGTGTGTGTGAACTCATGTCATCTTGATTCTCAGGTGTATTTCTGCCGTACCTGCAGCCAGGTGAGGTGTGAAAGGTCAGAACGTTACCTGGATCTTGACGGCGATGACCACAGAGATGAGCTCCTTGTCCAGCTCCCTCAGAACCACCAACTTCTTCAGAGTCAGACTGCACAACCTGCACATAGAAGATGGATACAGAACAATTAGGCCTAGTATTGACACTTGCGCGTACACTGAGTGGACAAAACATTAAGGACGCCTGCTCTTTCTATGACTGACTGACTGACCTGGTGAATCCAGGTGAAAGCTATGATCCCTTATTGATGTCACTTTTAATCCTTTTCAGATGAAGGGGGGAGGAGACAGGTTAAAAGAAGGATTTGAGAGCCATGAGAGACATGGATTGTGTATTTGTACCATTCAGAGGGTGAATGGGCAAGACAAAAGATTTCAGTGCCTTTGAACGGGGTATGGTAGTAGGTGCCAGGCGCACCGGTTTGTGACAAGAACTGCAACGCTGCTGGTTTTTTTTTCCACGCTCAACAGTTTCCCATTTGTTATCAAGAATGGTCCACCACCCAAAGGACATCCAGCCAACTTGACACAACTGTGGGGAAGCATTGGAGTCAACATGGGCCCAGCATCCCTGTGGAACGCTTTCAACACCTTGTAGAGTCCATGCCCTGATGAATTGAGGCCGTTCTGAGGACAAAAAGGGGGGGGGGTGCAACTCAATATTAGGAAGGTGTTCCTAATGTTTGGTACAGTCAGTGAATATGCACACGCTCACGCACGCACACATTGTTCATGTAAATAAACTAAAATGACCATATTGAGTAAACACCATACAACAACACCAAAGACATGAATCGGACATCATCACAACACAGCCTTGAACTGACCTGCTGTGCAGCTCACATCGAAACCTTCAGAAGTCACTCTACTGTGTATCATCATTCTTTGTGATTCAGAGCGGCATAACTATTTCATGGGAGGAAACCGATTAGCCTTCCTGTCATCTAAACTCTCCACTTCTCAGTGATGTACCCTGACTGATGCATGAATAATACGCTGTGATAGCTCTCCCATCTCCATCCAAAAGACACAATTCAAGAAGAGTGGAAAAAAACACAACTTTTGAAAAGAGATGGCAGAGAACAGGCTGGTCTTTCTAAGAAAAACAAAACAGAAATTTGCTAAAGAACAGAGATCCTGTTCAAAGCACTGGATCTGTTAGTGATGCTTGATGCTTAACTATGGGTGTCTGGGGGGAGACAGGCTATTGAGGCTAAATCCTCTTTCACTTTCCTTTACATGGTCTGTTCTGGTTAGAGGAGAGGAGGGACTGTTGCCAACATCTCAGACTGTCCCAAATGGCACCCTATTTTCTATATAGTGCACTACTTTAGACGAGGGCTCATAGGGCTCTGGATGCCATTTAGGGCTCCTACTAAAAGGGGCGGTAGACATCTTTGTGTCGCTCTGCATTGTCACAACTGGAGGAGGATTTAAAAAGCCCCTCACGATGTTTGACTCACTCCCTGGAAAAAGACACTATACATTATTATTCTCACGCTCTCTTTCCTTCCTTCCTTCCTTCCTTCCTTCCTTCCTTCCTTCCTTCCTTCCTTCCTTCCTTCCTTCCTTCCTTCCTTCCTTCCTTCCTTCCTTCCTTCCTTCCTCTCTCTTCACTTTATCTTCATTCCTACAAGAGAAGCTAGCGAGCTGCTAGGAAAACCTGTCTTCTAGGGTGGCTAAATGGCAGTAACTTCCCCAAAACTCCCAGGTTTGGAGTAGCCTGGAGAAATCCAATCTGTTTGTGCTAACATTGCACTCCTTGCCACTCTATAATAAAATAAATAAAATGGAAACGCAACACGCAACAATTTCAACGATTTTACTGAGTTACAGTTCATATAAGGATATCAGTCAATTGAAATAAATTCATTAGGCCCTAATCTATGGATTTCACATGACTGGGAATACAGAGATGCATCCGTTGGTCACAGATATCTGGTGTGACCACTATTTGCCTCATGCAGCGCGACACATCTCCTTCTCATAGAGTTGATCAGGCTGTTGATTGTGGCCTGTGGAATGTTGTCCCACTCCTCTTCAATGGCTGTGCAAAGTTTCTGGATATTGGCGGGAACTGGAACACGCTGTCGTACACGTCGATCCAGAGCATCCTAAACATGCTCATTGGGTGACATGTCTGGTGAGTATTCAGGCCATGGAAGAACTGGGACATTTTCAGCTTCCAGGAATTGTGTACAGATCCTTGCGTCATGGGGCCGTGCATTATCATGCTGAAACATGAGGTGATGGCGGTGGATGAATGGCACGACAATGGGCCTCAGGATCTCGTCACGGTATCTCTGTGCATTCAAATTGCCATCGATAATATGCAATTGTGTTTGCTGTCCATAGCTTATGCCTGCCCATACCATAACCCCACCACCACCATGGAGCACTCTGTTCACAACGTTGACATCAGCAAACCGCTTGCCCTCACGACGCCATCCATGAAGAGCACACTTCTCCAGCGTGCCAGTGGCCATCGAAGGTGAGCATTTGCCCACTGAAGTCAGTTACGACGCCGAACTGCAGTCAGGTCAAGACCCTGGTAAGGACGACGAGCACGCAGATGAGCTTCCCTGAGACGGTTTCTGACAGTTTATGCAGAAATTATTCTGGTTTCAGACGATCCCGCAGGTGAAGAAGCCGGATGTGGAGGTCTTGGGCTGGCGTGGTTACACGTGGTCTGCGGTTGTGAGGCCGGTTGGACGTTCTGCCAAATTCTCTAAAACGATATTGGATGCAGCTTATGTCCTCCCGAGTGGCGCAGTGGTCTAAGGCACTGCATCGCAGTGCTAGCTGTGCCACTAGAGATCCTGGTTCGAATCCAGGCTCTGTCGTAGCCGGCCGCGACCGGGAGACCCATGGGGCGGCGCACAATTAGCGTCGTCCAGGGTAGGGGAGGGAATGGCCGGCAGGGATGTAGCTCAGTTGGTAGAGCATGGCATTTGCAACGCCAGGGTTGTGGGTTCGATTCCAGTATGAAAAATAAATAAAAATGTATGACCTCACTAACTGTAAGTCGCTCTGGATAAGAGCGTCTGCTAAATGACTAAAATGTAGAGAAATTAACATTAATTTCTCTGCCAACAGCTCTGGTGTACATTCCTGCAGTCAGCATGCCAACTGCACGCTCCCTCAAAACTTGAGACATCTGTGGCATTGTGTAGTGTGACAAAACTGCACATTTTAGAGTGGCCTTTTATTGTCCCCAGCAAAAGGTGCACCTGTGTAATTATCATGCTGTTTAATCAGCTTCTTGATATGCCACACCTGTCAGGTGGATGGATTATCTTGGCAAAGGAGAAATGTTCACTAACAGGGATGTAAACAAATTTGTGCACACAATTTGAGAGAAATAAGCTTTTTTGTGCATATGGAACATTTCTAGGATATTTTATTTCGGCTCATGAAACATGGGACCAACACTTTACATGTTGCGTTTATATTTTTGTTCAGTATAGTAATATAAATAAGACCGATCTAGCAGTTTTATGCAACCTCAACATTACCACTACATTTACATTTACATTATTTAGCAGACGCTCTTATCCAGAGCGACTTACAGGAGCAATTAGGGTTAAGTGCCTTGCTCAAGGGCACATCGACAGATTTTTCACCTAGTTGGCTCGGGGATTAGAACCAGCGACCTTTCGGTTACTGGCACGACGCTCTTAACCACTAAGCCACCTGCCGCCAGTAGGATGGGGGACAACCCTGTTGTTACCCCACCTCAACATGGGCTAGTCTGTCTGTTGCCAGAATGACATCATTTATAAACCATTCCAGGGGACGTGATGTTACTCTTATCTTTCACCATGTGCTGCTGGTTTATTTTGACAGTACAGTGGGAGTTTGGAGTACAATGTTCCTGGCCTGAGACGTGGAAGATACAGTGGGGAGAACAAGTATTTGATACACTGCCGATTTTGCAGGTTTTCCTACTTACAAAGCATGTAGAGGTCTGTAATTTTTTTTATCATAGGTACACTTCAACTGTGAGAGACGGAATCTAAAACAAAAATCCAGAAAATCACATTGTATGATTTTTAAGTAATTAATTTGCATTTTATTGTATGACATAAGTATTTGATACATCAGAAGAGCAGAACTTAATATTTGGTACAGAAAACTTTGTTTGCAATTACAGAGACGTTTCCTGTAGGTCTTGACCAGGTTTGCACACACTGCAGCAGGGATTTTTGCCCACTCCTCCATACAGACCTTCTCCAGATCCTTCAGGTTTCGGGGCTGTCGCTGGGCAATACGGATTTTCAGCTCCCTCCAAAGATGTTCTATTGGGTTCAGGTCTGGAGACTGGCTAGGCCACTCCAGGACCTTGAGATGCTTCTTACGGAGCCACTCCTTAGTTGCCCTGGCTGTGTGTTTCGGGTCGTTGTCATCCTGGAAGACCAAGCCACGACCCATCTTCAATGCTCTTACTGAGGGAAAGACGTTGTTGGCCAAGATCTCGTGATACATGGCCCCATCCATCCTCCCCTCAATACGGTGCAGTCGTCCTGTCCCCTTTGCAGAAAAGCATCCCCAAAGAATGATGTTTCCACCTCCATGCTTCACGGTTGGGATGGTGTTCTTGGGGTTGTACTCATCCTTCTTCTTCCTCCAAACACGGCGAGTGGAGTTTAGACCAAAAAGTTATATTTTTGTCTCATCAGACCACATGACCTTCTACCATTCCTCCTCTGGATCATCCAGATGGTCATTGGCAAACTTCAGACGGGCCTGGACATGCGCTGGCTTGAGCAGGGGGACCTTGCGTGCCCTGCAGGATTTTAATCCATGACGGCGTAGTGTGTTACTAATGGTTTTCTTTGAGACTGTGGTCCCAGCTCTCTTCAGGTCATTGACCAGGTCCTGCCGTGTAGTTCTGGGCTGATCCCTCACCTTCCTCATGATCATTGATGCCCCACGAGGTGAGATCTTGCATGGAGCCCCAGACCGAGGGTGATTGACCGTCATCTTGAACTTCTTCCATTTTCTAATAATTGCGCCAACAGTTGTTGCCTTCTCACCAAGCTGCTTGCCTATTGTCCTGTAGCCCATCCCAGCCTTGTGCAGGTCTACAATTTTATCCCAGCTCTCTGGTCTTGGCCATTGTGGAGAGGTTGGAGTCTGTTTGATTGAGTGTGTGGACAGGTGTCTTTTATACAGGTAACGAGTTCAAACAGGTGCAGTTAATACAGGTAATGAGTGGAGAACAGGAGGACTTCTTAATGAAAAATTAACAGGTTTGTGAGAGCCGGAATTCTTACTGGTTGGTAGGTGATCAAATACTTATGTCATACAATAAAATGCAAAATAATTACTTCAAAATCATACAATGTGATTTTCTGGATTTTTGTTTTAGATTCCGTCTCTCACAGTTGAAGTGTACCTATGATAAAAATGACAGACCTCTACATGCTTTGTAAGTCGGAAAACCTGCAAAATCGGCAGTGTATCAAATACTTGTTCTCCCCACTGTATATGTAGAGAGCTGTGGCCAAAAGTAGTGCACTATATAGGGAATAGGGTGCCATTTCAGATGCAGCAATAGCCTAGTCTAGTGAACCCTAGAGACTCGGGGAGAGACCACACGGGAGTCCAGTTACCAAGCTGTCATTTAACTGGGATTGATGTTGATTCCTAGAATGACCGTGGAGGCATAACAGCATAGAATTACATTTTAGAACACATATTAAAACACATTAGAACACATATTAAAACACATTAGAACACATATTAAAACACATTAGAACACATATTAAAACACATTAGAACACATTTTAGAACACATTAGAACACACATTAAAACACATTAGAACACATATTAAAACACATTAGAACACATTTTAGAACACATTAGAACACACATTAAAACACATTAGAACACATATTAAAACACATTAGAACACATATTAAAACACATTAGAACCAGTGGCAACCCGTCATTCAGGGCAGGTGGGGCAGAGCAACAAAATATATATATATTTATATATACAGTACCAGTCAAAAGTGTGGACACCTACTCATTCAAGGGTTTTTCTTTACTTTTACTATTTTCTACATTGTAGAATAATAGTGAAGACATCAAAACTATGAAATAACACACATGGAATCATGTAGTAACCAAAAAAAGTATTAAACAAATCAAAACATATGTTATATTTGAGATTCTTCAAATAGCCACCATTTGCCTTGATGACAGCTTTGCACACTCTTGGCATTCTCTCAACTAGGTCTCATTTTACATATTTTTTTTTACATTTTAGTCATTTAGCAGACGCTCTTATCCAGAGCGACTTACAGTTAGTGAATACATATATATATATATTTTTTTTATAATGGCCCCCCGTGGGAATCGAACCCACAACCCTGGCGTTGCAAACGCCATGCTCTATCAACTGAGCTACATCCCTGCCGGCCATTCCCTCCCCTACCCTGGACGACGCTGGGCCAATTGTGCGCCGCCCATGAGTCTCCCGGTCGCGGCCGGCTGCGACAGAGCCTGGATTCGAACCAGGATCTCTAGAGGCACAGTTAGAACTGCGATGCAGTGCCTTAGACCACTGCACCACTCAGGAGATACACTCAGTCTCCACAAATGTTCTTCTTTGTGATCCGAACACCTCAAACTTCGATTTGTCTGTCCATGAATATTTTTTCAAATTTTCCTCTGTCCAGTGTCTGTGTTCTTTTGCCCATCTTAATCTATAATTTTTATTGGCCAGTCTAAGATATGGCTTTTTCTTTGCAACTCTGCCTAGAAGGTCAGCATCCCGGAGTCGCCTCTTCACTGTTGACGTTGAGACTGGTGTTCTGCGGGTACTATTTAATGAAGCTGCCAGTTGAGGACCTGTGAGGCGTCTGTTTCTCAAACTAGACACTCTAATGTATTTGTCCTCTTGCTCAGTTGTGCACTGGGGCCTCCCACTCCTCTTTCTATTCTGGTTAGAACCAGTTTGCTCTGTTCTGTGAAGGGAGTAGTACACAGCGTTATACGAGATCTTCAGTTTCTTGGCAATTTCTCGCATGGAATAGCCTTCATTTCTCAAAACAAGAATAGACTGATGAGTTTCAGAAGAAAGTTATTTGTTTCCGGCCATTTTGAGCCTGTAATCGAACCCACAATTGCTGATGCTCCAGATACTCAACTAGTCTCAAGAAGGCCAGTTTTATTGCTTCTTTAATCAGCACAACAGTTTTCAGCTGTGCTAACATAATTGCAAAAGGGTTTTCTAATGGCAAATCCTTTTTAATCCTCGTCATATGAAGATAAATAATGAAGAGAAATTATAGATAAAACGTATCGGTGCTCATCGGCCATTGGACATAAACATTACACAACAAGTTGGAAATCGCAAATTCAACAATGAGTGGTTTGGAAGGAATCAGTGGCTAACTGCAAGCATTGCAAAGCAATCACTAGCCTGCTATTAAGTGGAGTGGCTGTGTGGTCCAAGTCTGGGTTTAAGGGTCTCTTTTCCAAGCTTAAAATGATAAACATTCAACATTGGCCATGATGTCAATCCAGCGCTCAAAACATCTGGAAACTCAGAACTGGGAAATCTGATTTCAGTGAGTTCAAGACAACTGGGAACTCTGGAGAAAAAAAACGAGCTCCGACTGGGAAAATACGTTTCGAACGGTCATCCAACTCGGAATTGCAAGTCGGGAACTCTGGCCTCTTTTCAAGAGCTCCGACCTGAAGATCACTGACGTCATCATGATTCGAACTGGTTTTTCAGAGTTCCCAGTTGTATTGAAAGCACCATAAATCCAGAGAATGTCAGACTTTGATGACAAAGTTTGATGACAACATTTGCCCACGAAGGACCGCCGCGCCACCTTCCTGTTCAAGTGAGCACAGCACAACAAGGTGAGTCCAACAATGTATTGTATGCTGCTGCATAAATGATGTAATATGCCAGGGAGATGTGTGTACTGTAGCTAAGAAAGTAATACTAAGTGTATGTTGTGTATTAAGCTGTTAGTGGCCCATGTGTCTCACCCTAATAATTTAATTGTCCGCTTATATGCCCCCTTTATTTATCCTACGGTTCTGACTTGGTGTACAGTCGTGGTCAAAAGTTTTGAGAATGACACAAATACAAATTAACACAAAGTCTGCTGCCTCAGTTTTGATGATGGCAATTTGCATATCCTCCAGAATGTCATGAAGAGTGATCAGATGAATTGCAATTAATTGAACTGAAAATGAAAAAAACATTTCCACTGCATTTCAGCCCTGCCACAAAAGGACCAGCTGCCATCATGTCAGTGATTATCTCGTTAACACAGGTGAGAGTGTTGACAAGGACAAGGCTGGAGATCACTCTGTCATGCTGATTGAGTTAGAATAACAGACTGGAAGCTTTAAAAGGAGGGTGGTGCTTGAAATCATTGTTCTTCCTCTGTTAACCATGGTTACCTGCAAGGAAACACGTGCCGTCATCATTGCTTTGCACAAAAAGGGCTTCACAGGCAAGGATATTGCTGCTAGTAAGATTGCACCTAAATCAACCGTTTATCGGATCATCAAGAACTTCAAGGAGAGAGGTTCAATTGTTGTGAAGAAGGCGTCAGGGCGCCCAAGAAAGTCCAGCAAGTGCCAGGACCGTCTCCTAAAGTTGATTCAGCTGCGGGATCGGGGCACCACCAGTGCAGAGCTTGCTCAGGAATGGCAGCAGGCAGGTGTGAGTGCATCTGCACGCACAGTGAGGCGAAGACTTTTGGAGGATGGCCTGGTGTCAAGAAGGGCAGCAAAGAAGCCACTTCTCTCCAGGAAAAACATCAGGGACAGACTGATATTCTGCAGGTACAGGGATTGGACTGCTGAGGACTGGGGTAAAGTCATTTTCTCTGATGAATCCCCTTTCTGATTGTTTGGGGCATCCGGAAAACACCTTGTCCGGAGAAGACAAGGTGAGCGCTACCATCAGTCCTGTGTCATGCCAACAGTAAAGCATACTGAGACCATTCATGTGTGTGGTTGCTACTCAGCCAAGGGAGAGGGCTCACTCACAATTTTGCCAAAGAACACAGCCATGAATAAAGAATGGCACCAACACATCCTCCGAGAGCAACTTCTCCCAACCATCCAAGAACTGTTTGGTGACGACCAATGCCTTTTCCAGCATGATGGAGCACCTTGCCATAAGGCAAAAGTGATAACTAAGTGGCTCGGGGATCAAAACATCGACATTTTGGGTCCATGGCCAGGAAACTCCCCAGACCTTAATCCCATTGAGAACTTGTGGTCGATCCAAGTGGGTGGACAAAAAAAAACCCACAAATTCTGACAAACTCCAAGCATTGATTATGCAAGAATGGGCTGCCATCAGTCAGGATGTGGCCCAGAAGTTAATTGACAGCATGCCAGGGCGGATTGCAGAGGTCTTGAAAAAGAAGGGTCAACACTGCAAATATTGACTCTTTGCATAAACTTAATGTAATTGTCAATAAAAGCCTTTGACACTTATGGAATGCTTGTAATTATACTTCAGTATACCATAGTAAGATCTGGCAAAAATATCTCATAACACTGAAGCAGCGAACTTTGTGAAGACCAATACTTGTGTCATTCTCAAAACTTTTGACCACGACTGTACAGGGAGAACACTGTAAGAATGGCCCATGTTCAGAATTCTGTCGCTGTACATTTCAAAAGTGCTGAACAAATAGTTATTGACTACGTCTGTCCTAGCTCATTCATGAATGTCTTAATCAAAATTACGGATTGCCTCTTTTTGCTTGTTTGCCCCACCAAGATGTACATGCTAAAATCGGCACTGATTAGAACGCATATTAAAACACATTATAAACTGGGTGGTTCGAGCCCTGAATGCTGATTGGCTGAAAGCTGTAGTATATCAGATGGTATACCACTGGTATGAGCAAACATTATTTTTTACTGTTCTAATTACGTTGGTAACCAGTTTCTAATAGCAATAAGGCACCTCAGGGGTTTGTGGTATATGGCCAATATACCACGGCTAAGGGCTGTATCCAGGCACTACATATGTATCCACGTTGCGTCGTGCCTAAGAACAGACCTTAGTCGTGGTATATTGGCCATATACCACACCCCCTCGTGTCTTACTGCTTAATTAGAACACATATTAGAACACATATTAGAACACATTAGAACATCTATTAGAACACATTAGAACATATATTAGAACACATTAGAACACCTATTAGAACACATTAGAACACCTATTAGAACACATTAGAACACCTATTAGAACACATTCGAACACCTACAGTGGGGGGAAAAATGTATTTAGTCAGCCACCAATTGTGCAGGTTCTCCCACTTAAAAAGATGAGAGAGGCCTGTCATTTTCATCACTATGACAGACAAATTTAGAATTTTTTTTCCAGAAAATCACATTGTCAGACGTTTCTAGTAGTTGGCCACCAGGTTTGCACACATCTCAGGAGGGATTTTGTCCCACTCCTCTTTGCAGATCTTCTCCAAGTCATTAAGATTTCGAGGCTGACGTTTGGCAACTCAAACCTTCAGCTCCCTCCCTCCACAGATTTTCTATGGGATTAAGGTCTGGAGACTGGCTAGGCCACTCCAGGACCTTAATGGGCTTCTTCTTGAGCCACTCCTTTGTTGCCTTGGCCGTGTGTTTTGGGTCATTGTCATGCTGGAATACCCATCCACAACCCATTTTCAATGCCCTGGCTGAGGGAAGGAGGTTCTCACCCAAGATTTGACGGTACATGGCCCCATCCATCTTCCCTTTGATGCGGTAAAGTTGTCCTGTCCCCTTAGCAGAAAAACATCCCCAAAGCATAATGTTTCCACCTCCATGTTTGACGTTGGGGATGGTGTTCTTGGGGTCATAGGAAGCATTCCTCCTCCTCCAAACACGGCGAGTTGAGTTGATGCCAAAGAGCTCCATTTTGGTCTCATCTGACCACAACACTTTCACCCAGTTCTCCTCTGAATCATTCAGATGTTCATTGTCAAACTTCAGACGGGCCTGTATATTTGCTTTCTTGAGCAGGAGGACCTTGCGGGCGCTGCAGGAGTTCAGTCCTTCACGGCGTAGTGTGTTACCAATTGTTTTCTTGGTGACTATGGTCCCAGCTGCCTAGAGATCATTGACAAGATCCTCCCGTGTAGTTATGGGCTGATTCCTCACCGTTCTCATGATCATTGCAACTCCACGAGGTGAGATCTTGCATGGAGCCCCAGGCCGAGGGAGATTGACAGGTCTTTTGTGTTTCTTCCATTTGCGAATAATCGCACCAACTGTTGTCACCTTCTCACCAAGCTGCTTGGCGATGGTCTTGTAGCCCATTCCAGCCTTGTGTAGGTCTACAATCTTGTCCCTGACATCCTTGGAGAGCTCTTTGGTCTTGGCCATGGTGGAGAGTTTGGAATCTGATTGATTGATTGCTTCTGTGGACAGGTGTCTTTTATACAGGTAACAAACTGAGATTAGGAGCACTCCCTTTAAGAGTGTGCTCCTAATCTCAGCTCGTTACCTGTATAAAAGACACCTGGGAGCCAGAAATCTTTCTGATTGAGAGGGGGTCAAATACTTATTTCCCTCATTAAAATGCAAATCAATTTATAACGTTTTTGACATGATTTTTCTGGATTATTTTGTTGTTATTCTGTCTCTCACTGTTCAAATAAACCTACCATTAAAATTATAGACTGATAATTTCTTTGTCAGTGGGCAAACGTACAAAATCAGCAGGGGATCAAATACTTTTTTCCCTCACTGTAGGCTAATTGATGAATCTATCTTGCAACATGATCATATTTAGGAGTCAGCAATCTAGCTAAGTGTTTAGAGTCCACTTCCTCAGGTGGTTAATCAGCCTAGGCAGCCGACAGGGGGCGCTACATCTACACTATCGTCTAGGATCGATGTGCCCAGGGTTACAATTAGGGTTCAAATTAAGGTTAGGGGTTACGGTTAGGTTTAGGTATAGTTTTAGGCTTAGGTTTAGATTTAGGGTTAGGGTAAATATAATTTCGGATGGGAATCAATTATTTGGTCCCCACAAGGATAGCAATACATAACTGTGTGTGTGTGTGTGTGTGTGTGTGTGTGTGTGTGTGTGTGTGTGAGTAACACGTCGGAGGATAAGACCGGCAGAGACAGCTGAATGGAGGTCTTTCTCCTCAACACAGTTCCAAATGGCACCCTGACCCCCTATATAGTACACTATTTTGACCAGGGCCCCAATCGTATGTGTTCCAAATCGCACCCTATCCCCTATTGGTTCACCGATTGGGTTCTGGTCTAGAGTAGTGCACTATAAAGGGAATAGGGTACTGTTTGGAACGCCGCCCATGTCCTTCTGTCTCAGAACAGCCCACAGAGTCTCAGGAACCTCAGCGAGGCACAATGGACACAACAAGCTACCCCAATAAAGGCTCGCATTGTCTTAAAACCTTACACCGCGTTGCACACACCCACACCCAGAGGAACAATGGACTTAGTTCTCATCCAACTGTTTTATACTCTACCCCCGGTACTCTGGTCGCATGCCGATCGCCCTACAACACCATTTATCCCAGTTATGAAACTAGGTGATTAGGGTTGAAAAATTCCAGTAGCTTTCCCAAAATTTCCAGATCGGATGATTCCTGGAATAAACAGGAAATCCAGGAATCCATCAACCGGGATTTCTGGAAAACTGTGGTAAAGTTAGCTGAATTTTGCAACCCTAAAAGGTGATTGTTGGTGCTGTTAAGTTACTGTTACAGTTTGTATCATCTTCAGAAATTGATTCAATCTCATCCAATATCGTTTCGTTTAAGGTTAATGTTTTCTCTCACAGTGAGGCTTATAAGAGTTCCATAAGCTAAATCTTATTTGAGCCAAAAAATTACACAAATGTGATAGTACATAAGAGGATCTGTGTTGACCTATTTCCCTGGTATGCCTCCAGCCCTACACGCACGCACACTGCTGCAACCACAATCCCCTAGAGTCTAACTAACTACAGCCACTGAACCAGAGACCATGGAACCCTCAGAATGTTCGGAATGCTGTTCAGAATGACCAGAGCTGGGACCCTCAGAATGTTCAGAATGCTGTTCAGAATGATCAGAGCTGGGACCCTCAGAATGTTCAGAATACTGTTCAGAATGATCAGAGCTGGGACCCTCAGAATGTTCAGAATGCTGTTCAGAATGATCAGAGCTGGGACCCTCAGAATGTTCAGAATACTGTTCAGAATGATCAGAGCTGGGACCCTCAGAATGTTCAGAATGCTGTTCAGAATGACCAGAGCTGGGACCCTCAGAATGTTCAGAATACTGTTCAGAATGATCAGAGCTGGGACCCTCAGAATGTTCAGAATGCTGTTCAGAATGATCAGAGCTGGGACCCTCAGAATGTTCAGAATGCTGTTCAGAATGACCAGAGCTGGGACCCTCAGAATGTTCAGAATGCTCAGAATGTGTAGAAGTGTCCAACAGAACACAACGGAACCCACAGCCTGGCTGGCCCTCTCCTCCCCCCTCTTATCCTCTCCTCCTCCCTCCCCTCTACTCTCCCCTTCTCTCCCCTCCTCCTCCTCCCCCTCCTTACCCCTCTCCTCCTCCTCTCCTCCCTGTTCCCACTCTGTTTGGTACAGAGAGTGTTTATTATTAGAGGTTTGGTCAACAGCTGCTGTCGCTTCTCCTCACCCCCTCAACCATCAAGTTGAAGACACACTTACAAGGCAACACGCATGTGCCCCACACACTCAAACACACTTCAAGTACACGCACACGCACACAGTACGAACTTGAAACGCTAACACATAAAAAAAAACATACAGACACGGAGCTGCTGTTTTGGCTGTTCTCCCTGACTCTTCTCTTTGGTTCTGTTTTCCATATCTATAATATAATAATATAATATGCCATTTAGCAGACGCTTTTATCCAAAGCGACTTACAGTCATGTGTGCATATCTAAGGCTGACAATGAGGACTCAACAGAATCAACAACCTCTGCATAATCAAAACAGTTGCTTTGTGAGTTCACAGTTAGCCATTGTTATGTAAATGCCAGATGAAAAATACCAGTGGCCTGGCTTTGGCACCCAAGTGAGAGCCGGTCCGCCTGCGCCACGGCCCAGTGAGACAGGGGTGCTGGCCCCTGTAGACGGAACCAGAAAACTTAGCATTTTTGGGGTAAAACACCGGGGATAAATCCTGGATGGAAATACGCCATGTGTGTCTTGTGGTCTGATAGGTCTAGATACTGCTGCCTCCCTGCTGGCCGACCTGTAGACTGGCCCTGCTACATCACCCAGACCCAGATACTGCAGGCTGGCCTGTAGACTGGCCCTGCTACATCACCCAGACCCAGATACTGCAGGCTGGCCTGTAGACTGGCCCTGCTACATCACCCAGACCCAGATACTGCTGGCTGGCCTGTAGACTGGCCCTGCTACATCACCCAGACCCAGATACTGCAGGCTGGCCTGTAGACTGACCCTGCTACATCACCCAGACCCAGATACTGCAGGCTGGCCTTCACCCAGACCCAGATACTGCTGGCTGGCCTTCACCCAGACCCAGATACTGAAGGCTGACCTTCACCCAGACCCAGATACTGCAGGCTGGCCTTCACCCAGACCCAGATACTGCAGGCTGGCCTTCACCCAGACCCAGATACTGAAGGCTGACCTTCACCCAGACCCAGATACTGCAGGCTGGCCTTCACCCAGACCCAGATACTGCTGGCTGGCCTTCACCCAGACCCAGATACTGCAGGCTGGCCTTCACCCAGACCCAGATACTGCAGGCTGGCCTTCACCCAGACCCAGATACTGCTGGCTGGCCTTCACCCAGACCCAGATACTGCTGGCTGGCCTGTAGACTGGCCCTGCTACATCACCCAGACCCAGATACTGCAGGCTGGCCTTCACCCAGACCCAGATACTGCAGGCTGGCCTTCACCCAGACCCAGATACTGCTGGCTGGCCTGTAGACTGGCCCTGCTACATCACCCAGACCCAGATACTGCAGGCTGGCCTGTAGATGCTACATCACCCAGACCCAGATACTGCAGGCTGACCTTCACCCAGACCCAGATACTGCAGGCTGGCCTGTAGACTGGCCCTGCTACATCACCCAGACCCAGATACTGCAGGCTGGCCTGTAGACTGGCCCTGCTACATCACCCAGACCCAGATACTGCAGGCTGGCCTGTAGACTGGCCCTGCTACATCACCCAGACCCAGATACTGCAGGCTGGCCCTGCTACATCACCCAGACCCAGATACTGCAGGCTGGCCTGTAGACTGGCCCTGCTACATCACCCAGACCCAGATACTGCTGGCTGGCCTGTAGACTGGCCCTGCTACATCACCCAGACCCAGATACTGCAGGCTGGCCTGTAGACTGGTCCTGCTACATCACCCAGACCTAGATACTGCAGGCTGGCCTGTAGACTGGCCCTGCTACATCACCCAGACCCAGATACTGCAGGCTGGCCCTGCTACATCACCCAGACCCAGATACTGCTGGCTGACCTTCACCCAGACCCAGATACTGCAGGCTGGCCTGTAGACTGGCCCTGCTACATCACCCAGACCCAGATACTGCTGGCTGACCTTCACCCAGACCCAGATACTGCAGGCTGGCCTGTAGACTGGCCCTGCTACATCACCCAGACCCAGATACTGCAGGCTGACCTTCACCCAGACCTAGATACTGCTGGCTGGCCTTCACCCAGACCCAGATACTGCTGGCTGGCCTGTAGACTGGCCCTGCTACATCACCCAGACCCAGATACTGCAGGCTGACCTTCACCCAGACCCAGATACTGCTGGCTGGCCTGTAGACTGGCCCTGCTACATCACCCAGACCCAGATACTGCAGGCTGGCCTGTAGACTGGCCCTGCTACATCACCCAGACCCAGATACTGCAGGCTGGCCTGTAGACTGGCCCTGCTACATCACCCAGACCCAGATACTGCAGGCTGGCCTGTAGACTGGCCCTGCTACATCACCCAGACCCAGATACTGCAGGCTGGCCTTCACCCAGACCCAGATACTGCAGGCTGGTCTGTAGACTGGCCCTGCTACATCACCCAGACCCAGATACTGCAGGCTGGCCTGTAGACTGGCCCTGCTACATCACCCAGACCCAGATACTGCAGGCTGGCCTTCACCCAGACCCAGATACTGAAGGCTGACCTTCACCCAGACCCAGATACTGCAGGCTGGCCTGTAGACTGGCCCCGCTACATCACCCAGACCCAGATACTGCAGGCTGGCCTTCACCCAGACCCAGATACTGAAGGCTGGCCTTCACCCAGACCCAGATACTGAAGGCTGGCCTTCACCCAGACCCAGATACTGCTGGCTGGCCTGTAGACTGGCCCTGCTACATCACCCAGACCTAGATACTGCAGGCTGGCCTGTAGATGCTACATCACCCAGACCCAGATACTGCAGGCTGGCCTGTAGATGCTACATCACCAAGACCCAGATACTGCAGGCTGGCCTGTAGACTGGCCCTGCTACATCACCCAGACCCAGATACTGCTGGCTGGCCTGTAGATGCTACATCACCCAGACCCAGATACTGCAGGCTGGCCTTCACCCAGACCCAGATACTGCAGGCTGACCTTCACCCAGACCCAGATACTGCAGGCTGGCCTTCACCCAGACCCAGATACTGCAGGCTGGCCTTCACCCAGACCCAGATACTGCAGGCTGGCCTTCACCCAGACCCAGATACTGCAGGCTGGCCTTCACCCAGACCCAGATACTGCAGGCTGGCCTGTAGACTGGCCCTGCTACATCACCCAGACCCAGATACTGCTGGCTGGCCTGTAGACTGGCCCTGCTACATCACCCAGACCCAGATACTGCAGGCTGGCCTTCACCCAGACCCAGATACTGCAGGCTGGCCTGTAGACTGGCCCTGCTACATCACCCAGACCCAGATACTGCAGGCTGGCCTGTAGACTGGCCCTGCTACATCACCCAGACCCAGATACTGCAGGCTGACCTGTAGACTGGCCCTGCTACATCACCCAGACCCAGATACTGCAGGCTGGCCTGTAGACTGGCCCTGCTACATCACCCAGACCCAGATACTGCTGGCTGGCCTTCACCCAGACCCAGATACTGCTGGCTGACCTTCACCCAGACCCAGATACTGCTGGCTGGCCTGTAGACTGGCCCTGCTACATCACCCAGACCCAGATACTGCAGGCTGGCCTTCACCCAGACCCAGATACTGCTGGCTGGCCTGTAGACTGGCCCTGCTACATCACCCAGACCCAGATACTGCTGCCTGGCCTGTAGACTGGCCCTGCTACATCACCCAGACCCAGATACTGCTGGCTTGCCTATAGACTGGCCCTGCTACATCACCCAGACCCAGATACTGCAGGCTGGCCTGTAGACTGGCCCTGCTACATCACCCAGACCCAGATACTGCAGGCTGACCTTCACCCAGACCCAGATACTGCTGGCTGGCCTGTAGACTGGCCCTGCTACATCACCCAGACCCAGATACTGCTGGCTGGCCCTGCTACATCACCCAGACCCAGATACTGCTGGCTGACCTTCACCCAGACCCAGATACTGCTGGCCGACCTGTAGACTGGCCCTGCTACATCACCCAGACCCAGATACTGCTGGCTGGCCCTGCTACATCACCCAGACCCAGATACTGCTGGCTGACCTTCACCCAGACCTAGATACTGCTGGCTGGCCTGTAGACTGGCCCTGCTACATCACCCAGACCCAGATACTGCTGGCTGACCTTCACCCAGACCCAGATACTGCTGGCTGGCCTGTAGACTGGCCCTGCTACATCACCCAGACCCAGATACTGCTGGCTGGCCTTCACCCAGACCCAGATACTGCAGGCTGGCCTGTAGACTGGCCCTGCTACATCACCCAGACCCAGATACTGCAGGCTGACCTTCACCCAGACCCAGATACTGCAGGCTGACCTTCACCCAGACCCAGATACTGCAGGCTGACCTTCACCCAGACCCAGATACTGCTGGCTGGCCTGTAGACTGGCCCTGCTACATCACCCAGACCCAGATACTGCTGGCTGGCCTGTAGACTGGCCCTGCTACATCACCCAGACCCAGATACTGCAGGCTGACCTTCACCCAGACCTAGATACTGCAGGCTGACCTTCACCCAGACCTAGATACTGCAGGCTGGCCTGTAGACTGGCCCTGCTACATCACCCAGACCCAGATACTGCTGGCTGACCTTCACCCAGACCCAGATACTGCAGGCTGACCTTCACCCAGACCCAGATACTGCTGGCTGGCCTGTAGACTGGCCCTGCTACATCACCCAGACCCAGATACTGCTGGCTGGCCTTCACCCAGACCCAGATACTGCAGGCTGGCCTGTAGACTGGCCCTGCTACATCACCCAGACCCAGATACTGCTGGCTGGCCTTCACCCAGACCCAGATACTGCTGGCTGACCTTCACCCAGACCCAGATACTGCTGGCTGGCCTGTAGACTGGCCCTGCTACATCACCCAGACCCAGATACTGCAGGCTGGCCTTCACCCAGACCCAGATACTGCTGGCTGGCCTGTAGACTGGCCCTGCTACATCACCCAGACCCAGATACTGCTGCCTGGCCTGTAGACTGGCCCTGCTACATCACCCAGACCCAGATACTGCTGGCTTGCCTATAGACTGGCCCTGCTACATCACCCAGACCCAGATACTGCAGGCTGGCCTGTAGACTGGCCCTGCTACATCACCCAGACCCAGATACTGCAGGCTGACCTTCACCCAGACCCAGATACTGCTGGCTGGCCTGTAGACTGGCCCTGCTACATCACCCAGACCCAGATACTGCTGGCTGGCCCTGCTACATCACCCAGACCCAGATACTGCTGGCTGACCTTCACCCAGACCCAGATACTGCTGGCCGACCTGTAGACTGGCCCTGCTACATCACCCAGACCCAGATACTGCTGGCTGGCCCTGCTACATCACCCAGACCCAGATACTGCTGGCTGACCTTCACCCAGACCTAGATACTGCTGGCTGGCCTGTAGACTGGCCCTGCTACATCACCCAGACCCAGATACTGCTGGCTGACCTTCACCCAGACCCAGATACTGCTGGCTGGCCTGTAGACTGGCCCTGCTACATCACCCAGACCCAGATACTGCTGGCTGGCCTTCACCCAGACCCAGATACTGCAGGCTGGCCTGTAGACTGGCCCTGCTACATCACCCAGACCCAGATACTGCAGGCTGACCTTCACCCAGACCCAGATACTGCAGGCTGACCTTCACCCAGACCCAGATACTGCAGGCTGACCTTCACCCAGACCCAGATACTGCTGGCTGGCCTGTAGACTGGCCCTGCTACATCACCCAGACCCAGATACTGCTGGCTGGCCTGTAGACTGGCCCTGCTACATCACCCAGACCCAGATACTGCAGGCTGACCTTCACCCAGACCTAGATACTGCAGGCTGACCTTCACCCAGACCTAGATACTGCAGGCTGGCCTGTAGACTGGCCCTGCTACATCACCCAGACCCAGATACTGCTGGCTGACCTTCACCCAGACCCAGATACTGCAGGCTGACCTTCACCCAGACCCAGATACTGCTGGCTGGCCTGTAGACTGGCCCTGCTACATCACCCAGACCCAGATACTGCTGGCTGGCCTTCACCCAGACCCAGATACTGCAGGCTGACCTTCACCCAGACCTAGATACTGCAGGCTGACCTTCACCCAGACCTAGATACTGCAGGCTGGCCTGTAGACTGGCCCTGCTACATCACCCAGACCCAGATACTGCTGGCTGGCCTTCACCCAGACCCAGATACTGCAGGCTGGCCTGTAGACTGGCCCTGCTACATCACCCAGACCCAGATACTGCTGGCTGGCCTTCACCCAGACCCAGATACTGCAGGCTGGCCTGTAGACTGGCCCTGCTACATCACCCAGACCCAGATACTGCTGGCTGGCCTTCACCCAGACCCAGATACTGCAGGCTGGCCTGTAGACTGGCCCTGCTACATCACCCAGACCCAGATACTGCAGGCTGACCTTCACCCAGACCCAGATACTGCAGGCTGACCTTCACCCAGACCTAGATACTGCTGGCTGGCCTGTAGACTGGCCCTGCTACATCACCCAGACCCAGATACTGCAGGCTGACCTTCACCCAGACCCAGATACTGCAGGCTGACCTTCACCCAGACCTAGATACTGCAGGCTGGCCTGTAGACTGGCCCTGCTACATCACCCAGACCCAGATACTGCTGGCTGGCCTTCACCCAGACCCAGATACTGCAGGCTGGCCTGTAGACTGGCCCTGCTACATCACCCAGACCCAGATACTGCAGGCTGACCTTCACCCAGACCCAGATACTGCAGGCTGACCTTCACCCAGACCTAGATACTGCTGGCTGGCCTGTAGACTGGCCTTGCTACATCACCCAGCACAGATGCTGAAGGCTGACCTTCACCCAGCACAGATGCTCTGCCAAGGACACACAAAATGGTCCTGCTGCTGAGCAACAACAAAATGACATGCTATTTCATATGTAGTGCTTTTAAACCATTTACATGTAACATTTTAGTCATTTAGCAGACGCTCTTATCCAGAGCGATTTACAGTCAGTGAGTGCGTATATTTTCAGAGCCCATAGGGAATTGGGGGTGCCTGCATACCATCCTGAGGTTATGTTCAACTGCTGGATTTACTGCTTCCGATAATAGTGAGACACTGTGCTGCACTGTCCGTCCGTCCGTCTGTCTGTCTGTCTGCAGCAAACTGGCCTGGGCTACAATACGTCCTTAATGGGACGTCCATACAGTGCCTTCAGAATTTACTCATACCCCTTGACTTCTTCCACATGTTGTTGTGTTACAGCCCCAATTAAACAATTATTTTTTTTATTTTTTTATTTTCATCCATCTACATACAATACCCATAATGAAAAAAGTGAAAACATGTTTTTAGACATTTTGCACATATATTGAAAATGAAAACAAGAAATATCTCACTTACATAAATATTCACACCCCTGAGTCAATACATATTAGAATCACCTTTGGCAGCGATTACAGCTGTGAGTCTTTCTGGGTAAGTCTCTAAGAACTTTCCACACCTGGATTGTACAGTATTATTTTCAAAATTCTTCAAGCTCTGTCAAGTTGGATGTTGATCATTGCTGGACAACCATTTTCAGGCTTTGCCATAGATTTTCAAGCAGATTTAAGTCAAAACCGTAACTCAGCCACTCAGGAACATTCACTGTCTTCTTGGTAAGCAACCCCAGTGTAGATTTAGCCTTGTGTTTTAGGTTATTGTCCTGCTGAAAGGTGAACATCTCCCAGGGTCTGGTGGAAAGCAGAATGAAGCAGGTTTTCCTCTAGGATTTTGCCTGTGCTTAACTCCATTCCGTTTCTTTTTTTTATCCTGAAAAACTCCCCAGTCCTTAAAGATTCTGTGCATCGCCAAGATTCTGTGCATCGCCAAGACAGAACAGCTGCCTCTGGTAAGACAAGGGGTGGCGGTCTGTGTCTATTTGTCAATAACAGCTGGTGCGCGAAATGTAATATTAAGGAAGTCTCTAGGTTTTGCTCGCCTGAGGTAGAGTATCTCATGATAAGCTGTAGACCCCACTATTTACCAAGAGAGTTTTCATCTATATTTTTCGTAGCCGTCTATTTACCACCACATACCGATGGTGGCACTAAGACCGCACTCAATGAGCTGTATACGGCCATAAGCAAACAGGAAAATGCTCATCCAGAGGCGGCGCTCCTAGTGGCCGGGAACTTTAATGAAGGGAAACTTAAATCCGTTTTACCTCATTTCTACCAGCATGTCACATGTGCAACCAGAGGGAAAAAAACTCTAGACCACCTTTACTCCACACACAGAGACGCGTACAAAGTTCTTCCTCGCCCTCCATTTGGCAAATCTGACCATAATTCTATCCTCCTGATTCCTGCTTACAAGCAAAAACGAAAGCAGGAAGTACCAGTGACTCGCTCAATACGTAGGTGGTCAGATGACGCAGATGCTAATCCTACTTAACTGGCTCGTCGGATGTGGCAGGGCCTGCAAACTATTACGGACTACAAAGGGAAACCCAGCCGCGAGCTGCCGGTGACACGAGCCTACCAGAAGAGCTAAATAACTTCTATGCTCGCTTCGAGGCAAGCAACACTGAAGCATGCATGAGAGCACCAGCTGTTCCGGACGACTGTGTGATCACGGTCTCCGTAGCCGATCTGAGTAAGACCTTTAAACAGGTCAACATTCACAAGGCCGCAGGGCCAGATGGATTACCAGGACGTGTACTCAGAGCATGCACTGATCAACTGACACGTGTCTTCACTGACATTTTCAACCTGTCTCTGACTGAGTATGTAATACTTAGATGTTTCAAACAGATACCATTATCCCAGAAACCCTAGACCCACTCTAATTCGCATACCGCCCCAACAAATCGACAGATGACTTAATCTCTATTGCACTCCACACACCCTTTCCCACCTGGACAAAAGGAACACCTAAGTGAGAATGCTGTTCATTGACTACAGCTCATCACTAAGCTAAGGACCCTGGGACTGAACACCTCCCTCTGCAACTGGATCCTGGACTTCCTGACGGGCCGCCCCCAGGTGGTGAGGGTAGGCAACAACACATCTGCCACGCTGATCCTCAACACGGGGGCCCCTCAGGGGTGTGTGCTTAGTCCCCTCCTGTACTCCCTGTTCACCCATGACTGCGTGGCCAAGCACAACTCCAACACCATCATTAAGTTTGCCGACGACACAACGGTGGTAGGCCTGATCACCGACAACGATGACACAGCCTATAAGGAGGAGGTCAGAGACCTGGCCGTGTGGTGCCAGGACAACAACCTCTCCCTCAGCGTGATCAAGACAAAGGAGATGATCGTGGACTACAGGAAAAGGAGGGCCGAGCACGCCCCCATTGTCATCGACGGGGCTGTAGTGGAGCAGGATAAGAGCTTCAAGTTCCTTGGTGTCCACATCACCAACAAACTATCATGGTCCAAACCCACCAAGACAGTTGTGAAGAGGGCACGACAAAGCCTATTCCCCCTCAGGAGACTGAAAAGATTTGGTATGGCTCCTCAGATCCTGCCATCCAGGACCTCTATACCAGGCGGTGTCAGAGGAAGGACCTAAAAAATTGTCAAAGACTCCAGCCACCCAAGTCATAGACTGTTCTCTCTGCTACCGCACGGCAAGCGGTACCGGAACGTCAAGTCTAGGTCCAAAAGGCTTCTTAACAGCTTCTACCCCCAAGCCATACGACTGCTGAACAACAAATCAAATGGCTACCCGGACTATTTCCCCCATTTTTATGCTGCTGCTACTCGCTG
>NC_059220.1:3069841-3092341 GCF_020615455.1 Coregonus clupeaformis
AAAAGTGAATTATTATCTAGGGTTAAGATTTAGCAGCGGAAAACATGTTGTTGAAAGTAACATTCACTGTCTGGGGAAGATGTTAGGTTGTGGTGGAGCAGGATCCAGAATGAGGAAACTCCCCAATGGCAACAATGGTAGACAGTAGACAGACATTAGGTTTCTGTACAATGAGTTTCAGCCGAGTCATTTAACGTCCACCTGGCGATAGAAGGTTAACGAGGTATGACTGGAAATCAGACCGCCCCACCAGGAGCGGTCTGAGGGGTCAGAGTATGAGAGCCCAATTGAGCGGTTGGAAATCTGAACTGAACGGTTTTTAGCGGAGTTGGAAAATCCTTTCCAACTCCGCTAAAAACCGTTCAGTGCTCACAGGAAGAAAATAAAAAAACTCGCTCCACTCATAAAAAATCACAATTTAACCAAAACCAATCTATTTTTGTGACTGCCTAGACCTACCATTTGGTTTTGAAGTACGGAAACCAAACCGTATGAATTTGAATGAAAAGTATTTAAATAAACATGAAAAGGTGACTGTAAGACTAGACTATATTAAACAGAATATAAACACTGTAAATAGGTCAGCAGACAGACAGGGAGCCTTAGAAGGAACCAAAATGAATTATTTAGGCTATTTTATTTCAATGATTTCAAGGCTACAGCCTACAAAGAAATACATTGTGAAGCATTTGCGAGTGCGACACAATAGGCTGGTAGGAACATAAAGAGCTCAGCATTTAAACAAAATGTTGTTTGATTCAATCATTACAGTCTATAAATTGCGCATTTAGGCTGTGACTTACTTAGAATTAAATACAAAATTAAAACGGAAAAATGACTTATTAGTGCCTTGGAATTCATTTTTAGAATTCATTTTTAGAAACACGAGTTTGGCCCAGTGTAGTAGGGTCAAGTTGCCCCTAGACGCTGATCTGGGGTCAGTTGTGCATTTTCCCCACTAATGGTTGAGGTTAGGATTGGGAGAAGGGAAACCTGATCCTAGATCTGCACCTAGGGAAAACTTCATCCCGGGAGCAAAACGGAGGGCCCTGGGCCCCATTACCCAGGATGCACCAGAAGCCCTCGGCTCAGCTCCTGCTCCTCCAACCCTCAGCGTCTCATACAATATTCAACCGTGGTCGGAGATGGGGTCTCCATGTGACACACAACCAGAAAGCGGAGCACACTGAGGCGGGGCCCTGAGGCTGCCTGCCTATTAAGACAACTCAGTGAACCCACCAGGACACACACCACACCACACACCACATACACACCACACCACACACCACACCACACACCACACACCACACCACATACACACCACACACCACACACCACACACCACACACCACATACACACCACACCACACACACCACACCACACCACACACCACACACACAAATTCCCCTTTCCCCAAGTCTCAGGTGTGAGTGACTAGGCTGAACCCATCCTTCTAATAGGACTCATAAATAATAAAACAGACAGTATGAAGTAGCAGAGTCTAACAGCCAGTCAGCCAGCACACACACACTGCATATAAATCATGTAGGCTACACACTAACTCACTGAATCTGTGTCAGTAGGTCATTAAGCTTCTGCGTGTGTGTGTGCGATCGTGCGTGCGTGTGTTTTTTTTTCTTAGTCATTTAGCAGACGCTCTTATCCAGAGCGACTTACAGTTAAGTGAGTGCATACATAGTTTTATTTTTTTTCATACCCCCCCCCCGTGGGAATCGAACCCACAACCCTGGCGTTGCAAGCACCATGCTCTACCAACTGATCTACATCCCATATAATAATGGACAATAAGTATTTAAGGACCAAAACTGATCGCTTAGGTGAAGAAAAAAAAGGTTAGCACAAAGCGTTAGTGTGTCTGTGTCTTTATGAGTAATAGCCGGCTTTTGAACCCCCCCCCCCCCAAAAAAATAATAATATGAAAAACAGATCAATAAAATTGGCGAAAGTCCAATTGTCTGGGAGAAGAAGAAAAAATCCCATTGCAAAATAATGCTTTTTAGCCCATTAATTGACGTAAATACCAGTCGATGTAAAAACATTTGACCTTATCGGTCTATAGGGATATTTGTCAATTTAATTCCACTGAATTTATGCGTGTGTGTATTTTCGCTAGTCGTTATTGTAGCCTAGCATATTTATCACAGCATGCAGATAGATACAGAGGCTAGTTTGAGCGGATAATCTGTCAGACATGTTGCGTGAGAGCCGTCGCTACAGGTCAAACAGCATGTTCCTTCCTGTTCCTGCTGGAGTGAAACAGGGAGGGGGAAAAGTATTTCATCCCCTGCTGATTTTGTACGTTTGCCCACTGACAAAGAAATTATCAGTCTATAATTTTAATGGTAGGTTTATTTGAACAGTGAGAGACAGAATAACGCATGTCAAAAATGTTATAAATTGATTTGCATTTTAATGAGGGAAATAAGTATTTGACCCCCTCTCAATCAGAAAGATTTCTGGCTCCCAGGTGTCTTTTATACAGGTAACGAGCTGAGATTAGGAGCACACTCTTAAAGGGAGTGCTCCTAATCTCAGCTTGTTACCTGTATAAAAAGACACCTGTCCACAGAAGCAATCAATCAATCAGATTCCAAACTCTCCACCATGGCCAAGACCAAAGAGCTCTCCAAGGATGTCAGGGACAACATTGTAGACCTACACAAGGCTGGAATGGGCTACAAGACCATCGCCAAGCAGCTTGATGAGAAGGTGACAACAGTTGGTGTGATTATTCGCAAATGGAAGAAACACAAAATAACTGTCAATCTCCCTCGGCCTGGGGCTCCATGCAAGATCTCACCTCGTGGAGTTGCAATGACCATGAGAACGGTGAGGAATCAGCCCAGAACTACACGGGAGGATCTTGTCAATGATCTCAAGGCAGCTGGGACCATAGTCACCAAGAAAATAATTGGTAACACACTACGCCGTGAAGGACTGAAATCCTGCAGCGCCCGCAAGGTCCCCCTGCTCAAGAAAGCACATATACAGGCCTGTCTGAAGTTTGCCAATGAACATCTGAATGATTCAGAGGAGAACTGGGTGAAAGTGTTGTGGTAAGATGAGACCAAAATCGAGCTCTTTTGGCATCAACTCAACTCGCCGTGTTTGGAGGAGGAGGAATGCTACCTATGACCCCAAGAACACCGTCAAACATGGAGGTGGAAACATTATGCTTTAGGGGTGTTTTTCTGCTAAGGGGACAGGACAACTTCACTGCATCAAAGGGACGATGGACGGGGCCATGTACCGTCAAATCTTGGGTGAGAACCTCCTTCCCTCAGCCAGGGCATTGAAAATGGGTCGTGGATGGGTATTCCAGCATGACAATGACCCAAAACACACGTCCAAGGCAACAAAGGAGTGGCTCAAGAAGAAGCACATTAAGGTCCTGGAGTGGCCTAGCCAGTCTCCAGACCTTAATCCCATAGAAAATCTCTGGAGTGAGCTGAAGGTTCGAGTTGCCAAACGTCAGCCTTGAAACCTTAATGACTTGGAGAAGATCTGCAAAGAGGAGTGGGACAAAATCCCTCCTGAGATGTGTGCAAACCTGGTGGCCAACTACAAGAAACGTCTGACCTCTGTGATTGCCAACAAGGGTTTTGCCACCAAGTACTAAGTCATGTTTTGCAGAGGGGTCAAATACTTATTTCCCTCATTAAAATGCAAATCAATTTATAACATTTTTGACATGCGTTTTTCTGGATTTTGTTGTTGTTATTCTGTCTCTCACTGTTCAAATAAACCTACCATTAAAATTATAGACTGATCATGTCTTTGTCAGTGGGCAAACGTACAAAATCAGCAGGGGATCAAATACTTTTTTCCCTCACTGTATGTGCTTTTATAAAAGCCCAATCAGAGCGCAACAACTCTAAATGCAATTGTGTGTTAAAAAAACGTTTTGGTGGCACAAAAAAAAAAAAAAAAAAAAGCTACTATTTTTATTTCTCAACTGGCAATTGAAGCGCGCTTCCCATTCACCATTCAAGTGTATAGACAACGGCAGGCTTCAGCCTGTCACACACCAATGAGCTGGAGGCAGTATGCATTTTGAAAACAGTAAAATGTCCGGTGCCACATTTTCAACGGAAACCCTTGTGTGTGTGTGTGTGTGTGTGTGTATTAGAGAGACTGTCACTGAAAGGGGTCCTCTTGGGACTGTTCCTAAAAAGGCCTAGGAGACAGAGAGGGAGACCCTCCAGCCCCCTCCCATAACAATTAAGCGTGAAATGCAAAACACGTGCCCGACGTCTCCACCCCTCTGCTCTACAGCGGGTCTCTATTGTCAAGCCGACAGCTCAATAATTGCCTTATTATCATATATTAATTGAGAGGGCCATTAGCAGGCTGGGGACGTCTGGGGATTTCTCTACCGTGGCACATACTTCATCTCTCTACCGTGGCACATACTTCATCTCTCTACCGTGGCTCATGCTTTATCTCTCCTCTGGCTCATGCTTTATCTCTCCTCTGGCTCATGCTTTATCTCTCCTCTGGCTCAGCCTTTATCTCTCCTCTGGCTCATCCTTTATCTCTCCTCTGGCTCATGCTTTATCTCTCCTCTGGCTCATCCTTTATCTCTCCTCTGGCTCACTCTCTCATTATCTCTCCCGTGGCTCATCCTTTATCTCTCCTCTGGCTCATCCTTTATCTCTCCTCTGGCTCATCCTTTATCTCTCCTCTGGCTCATCCTTTATCTCTCCTCTGGCTCATCCTTTATCTCTCCTCTGGCTCACTCTCTACATCTCTCTACCGTGGCTCATCCTTTATCTCTCTCCTCTGGATCACTCTCTTCTCTCTACTATGGCACATGCTTTATCTCTCCTCTGGCTCATCCTTTATCTCTCCTCTGGCTCATGGCCACAAAATTTATCATGTATCTGTAATGCTCCTCTGGCATATGCTTTATCTCTCCTCTGGCTCATCCTTTATCTCTCCTCTGGCTCATCCTTTATCTCTCCTCTGGCTCATCCTTTATCTCTCCTACTGGCTCATCCTTTATCTCTCCTCTGGCTCATCTTTATCTCTCTACTCTGGCTCATGCTTTATCTCTCCTCTGGCTCATCCTTTATCTCTCCTCTGGCTCATCCTTTATCTCTCCTCTGGCTCATCCTTTATCTCTCCTCTGGCTCATCCTTTATCTCTCCTCTGGCTCATCCTTTATCTCTCCTCTGGCTCATCCTTTATCTCTCCTCTGGCTCATCCTTTATCTCTCCTCTGGCTCACTCTCTATATCTCTCCCGTGGCTCATCCTTTATCTCTCCTCTGGCTCATCTCTTATCTCTACCATGGCACATGCTTTATCTCTCCTCTGGCTCATCCTTTATCTCTCCTCTGGCTCATCCTTTATCTCTCCTCTGGCTCATCCTTTATCTCTCCTCTGGCTCATCCTTTATCTCTCCTCTGGCTCACTCTCTACATCTCTCTACCGTGGCTCATCCTTTATCTCTCCTCTGGCTCACTCTCTACATCTCTCTACCATGGCACATGCTTTATCTCTCCTCTGGCTCATCCTTTATCTCTCCTCTGGCTCATCCTTTATCTCTCCTCTGGCTACTAAGGCACATCCTTTATCTCTCCTCTGGATCATCCTTTTTCTCTCCTCTGCCTCATCCTTTATCTCTCCTCTGGCTCATCCTTTATCTCTCCTCTGGCTCACTCTCTACATCTCTCTCCGTGGCTCATCCTTTATCTCTCCTCTGGCTCACTCTCTACATCTCTCTACCATGGCACATGCTTTATCTCTCCTCTGGCTCATCCTTTATCTCTCCTCTGGCTCATCCTTTATCTCTCCTCTGGCTCACTCTCTACATCTCTCTACCATGGCACATCCTTTATCTCTCCTCTGGATCATCCTTTTTCTCTCCTCTGCCTCATCCTTTATCTCTCCTCTGGCTCATCCTTTATCTCTCCTCTGGCTCATGCAAGGTAGTGGGTTCGATCCCCGGGACCACCCATACACAAAAAATTTATGCATGTATGACTGTAAGTCGCTTTGGATAAAAGCGTCTGCTAAATGGCATATTATATTATTATATGCTTTATCTCTCCTCTGGCTCATGCTTTATCTCTCCTCTGGCTCATCCTTTATCTCTCCTCTGGCTCACTCTCTACATCTCTCTACCATGGCACATCCTTTATCTCTCCTCTGGATCATCCTTTTTCTCTCCTCTGGCTCATCCTTTATCTCTCCTCTGGATCATCCTTTTTCTCTCCTCTGCCTCATACTTTATCTCTCCTCTGGCTCATCCTTTATCTCTCCTCTGGCTCATCCTTTATCTCTCCTCTGGCTCATCCTTTATCTCTCCTCTGGCTCACTCTCTACATCTCTCTACCGTGGCTCATCCTTTATCTCTCCTCTGGCTCACTCTCTACATCTCTCTACCATGGCACATCCTTTATCTCTCCTCTGGCTCATCCTTTATCTCTCCTCTGGCTCATCCTTTATCTCTCCTCTGGCTCATCCTTTATCTCTCCTCTGGATCATCCTTTTTCTCTCCTCTGCCTCATCCTTTATCTCTCCTCTGGCTCATCCTTTATCTCTCCTATGGCTCATCCTTTATCTCTCCTCTGGCTCATCCTTTATCTCTCCTCTGGCTCACTCTCTACATCTCTCTACCGTGGCACATCCTTTATCTCTCCTCTGGCTCATCCTTTATCCTTTATCCTTTATATATAAATAATGCCCTTTTAGTGTAAGAGCTGCTTGAAATGTCAAAACTCTGCCAATAACAGCTAGTTTTCACTTTCCCCTCCCCACTCAGACCCAGACAGTCCTAGCTAACATCTTGCTTGAGAAATTGCTCTTGCTAAGAAGCTATTTTTGTTTCTTTTTAACAATTTTGATTGAAAACAATCACAGTAAGGTACTTAATTGTTACCCAGAAAATATTTGATATATATATATATATATATATATATATATATACACACACACACACACCACCAGTCAAAAGTGTGGACACACCTACTGATTCAAGGGTTTCTCTTTATTTTTACTATTTTTTACATTGTAGAATAATAGTGAAGACATCAAAACCAAGAGTGTGCAAAGCTGTCATCAAGGCAAAGGGTGGCTATTTGAAGAATCTCAAATATAACATATATTTTCATTTGTTTAACACTTTTTTGGGTTACTACATGATTCCATAGGTGTTCTTTCATAGTTTTGATGTCTTCACTATTATTCTACAATGTAGAAAATAGTAAAAATAAAGAAAAACCCTTGAATGAGTAGGTGTGTCCAAACTTTTGACTGGTAGTGTCCATCTAAAACATTAACATGTAGTTAACACAACCCAACCGAGCAGCACTGCTTCTTGACACACTGCCCGCTTAACCCGGAAGCCGCACCAATGTGTCAGAGGAAACGCTGTAGGGCTGGCGACCGAAGCCAGTGTACATGCGCCCGGCAGCCACAAGGAGTCGCTAGAGCGCACGATGGGACAAGGACATCCCAGCCGGCCAAACCCTCCCCTAACCCGGACGACGCTAGGCCAATTGTGCGCCGCCTCATGGGTCTCCCGGTTGCGGCCGGCTGCGACCAAAAAGAGCTTCTGGATATCAGGACAGCGATTACTCACCTCGTATTGGACAAAGATTTTTTCTTCAATGAGCCGGACGCGAAGGATATCCTACAGACACCCGACAAGGCCCAAATCCCCGTCATTCGCATGGGGAAGAGACGGAGATATCGTGGACGTAGGTCGGGGTGCCTTGTAAGGATCCGACGGCGAGTGAGTAAACTGCCTCTTCCATCAATCCTATTAGCCAATCTTCAATCATTTGAGAACAAATTGGACAATGTAAGATTACGGTTATCCTACCAACGGGACATTAAAAACTGTAATATCTTATGTTTCACCGAGTCGTGGCTGAACGACGACATGGATAACATACAGCTGGTGGGATATACGCTACATCTGCAGGATACAACGGCTGCCTCCAGTAAGACAAGGGATGTAGTCTGTGTATATTTGTAAACAACAGCTGGTGCACAAAATCTAATACTAAGGAAGTCTCTAGGTTTTGCTCGCCTGAGTTAGAGTATCTCATGATAAACTGTAGACCACACTATTTACCTAGAGACTTTTCATCTATATTTTTTGTAGCTGTCTATCAACCACCACAAACCAATGCTGGCATTAAGATTGCACTCAATGAGCTGTATAAGGCCATAAGTAAACAGGAAAACGCTCATCCAGAGGCGGCGCTCCTAGTGGCCGGGGACTTTAATGCAGGGAAACTCAAATCCGTTTTACCTCATT
This sequence comes from Coregonus clupeaformis, assembly GCF_020615455.1. Lineage (NCBI taxonomy): Eukaryota > Metazoa > Chordata > Actinopteri > Salmoniformes > Salmonidae > Coregonus > Coregonus clupeaformis. Next base: position 3,078,134 of record NC_059220.1, read on the forward strand.
TCTACCAGCATGTTAAATGTGCAACCAGAGGAAAAAAACTCTAGACCACCTTTACTCCACACACAGAGACGCATACAAAGCTCTTCCTCGCCCTCCATTTGGCAAATCTGACCATAACTCTATCCTCCTGATTCCTGCTTATAAGCAAAAACTAAAGCAGGAAGCACCAGTGACTCGGTTAATAAAAAAGTGGTCAAATGATGCAGATGGTAAGCTACAGGACTGTTTTGCTAGCACAGACTGGAACATGCTCCGAGATTCTTCAAATAGCATTGAGGAGTACACCACATCAGTCACTGGCTTCATCAATAAGTGCATCGATGATGTCGTCCCCACAGTGACCGTACGTACATACCCCAACCAGAAGCCATGGATTACAGGCAACATCCGCACTGAGCTAAAGGGTAGAGCTGCCACTTTCAAGGAGCGGGACTCTAACCCGGACGCTTATAAGAAATCCCGCTATGCCCTCCGACGAACCATCAAACAGGCAAAGAGTCAATACAGGACTAAGATTGAATCGTACTACACCGGCTTTGACACTCGTTGGATGTGGCAGGGCTTGAAAACTATCACAGACTACAAAAGGAAGCACAGCCGCGAGCTCCCCAGTGACACAAGCCTACCAGACAAGCTAAATCACTTCTATGCTCGCTTCGAAGCAAGCAACACTGAAGCATGCATGAGAGCACCAGCTGTTCCGGATTACTATGTGATCACACTCTCCGTAGCCGATGTGAGAAAGACTTTTAAGCAGGTCAACATTCACAAGGCCGCAGGGCCAGACGGATTACCAGGACGTGCACTTCGAGCATGTGCTGACCAACTGGAAAGTGTCTTCACTGACATTTTCAACATGTCCCTGACTGAGTCTGTAATACCAACATGTTTCAAGCAGACCACCATAGTCCCTGTGCCCAAGGACACTAAGATAACCTGCCTAAATGACTACCGACCCGTAGCACTCACATCTGTAGCCATGAAGTGCTTTGAAAGGCTGGTCATGGCTCATATCAACACCATTATCCCAGAAACCCAATCCCCTCCAATTTGCATACCACCCCAACAGATCCACAGATGATGCAATCTCTATTGCACTCCACACTGCCCTTTCCCACCTGGACAAGAGGAACACCTACATGAGAATGCTGTTCATTGACTACAGCTAAGCGATCAACACCATAGTGCCCTCAAAGCGCATCACTAAGTTAAGGATCCTGGGACTAAACACCTCCCTCTGCAACTGGATCCTGGACTTCCTGACGGGCCGCCCCCAGGTGGTAAGGGTAGGTAACAACACATCTGCCACGCTGATCCTCAACACTGGGGCCCCTCAGGGGTGCGTGCTCAGTCCCCTCCTGTACTCCCTGTTCACCCATGACTGCATGGCCAGGCACAACTCCAACACCATCATTAAGTTTGCTGATGACACAACAGTGGTAGGCCAGATCACCGACAACAATGAGACAGCCTATAGGGAGGAGGTCCGAGACCTGGCCATGTGGTGCCAGGATAACAACCTCTCCCTCAACGTGATCAAGACAAAGGAGATGATTGTGGACTACAGGGAAAAAAAGAGGACCGAGCACGTCCCCATTCTCATCGACGGGGCTGTAGTGGAACAGGTTGAGAGCTTCAAGTTCCTTGGTGTCCACATCACCAACAAACTATCATGGTCCAAACACACCAAGACAGTCGTGAAGAGGGCACGACAAAGCCTATTCCCCCTCAGGAGACTGAAAAGATTTGGTATGGCTCCTCAGATCCTCAAAAAGTTATACAGCTGCACCATCGAGAGCAACCTGACTAGTTGCATCACCGACTGGTATGGCAACTGCTCGGCCTCCGACCGCAAGGCACTACAGAGGGTAGTGCGTACGGCCCAGTAAATCACTGGGGCCAAGCTTCCTGCCATCCAGGACCTCTATACCAGGCAGTGTTAGAGGAAGGCCCTCAAAATTGTCAAAGACTCCAGCCACCCTAGTCATAGACTGTTCTCTCTGCTAATGCACAGCAAGCGGTACCGGAGCACCAAGTCTAGGTCCAAAAGGCTTCTCAACAGCTTCTACCCCCAAGCCATAAGACTCCTGAACAGCTAATCATTGCTACCCGGACTATTTGCACTGCCCCCCCACCCCATCCTTTTACGCTGCTGCTACTCTGTTTATTATTTATGCATAGTCACTTTAACTCTACCCACATGTACATATTATCTCAATTACCTCGACTAGCCGGTGCCCCCGCACATTGACTACTGTTATTTTATATTACTGCTGCTCTTTAGTTATTTGCTTTAATTTGTTTTACTTAACACTTAAAAAAAATCTTTAAAAAATGCATTGTTGGTTAAGGGCTTGTAAGTAAGAATTTCACTGTAATGTCTACACCTGTTGTATTCGGCGCATGTGGCAAATAAAATTGTATTTTATTTTATAAGCTAATGATCCATCATGTATGACATTCCTGGGAGTGTGTAAACTTACATTTTGTATTACCATATCATTTTTGTACGTTCTCTATAGTTATGTACTTGAAAATCTATCAATTGACCAATTCGGCACATTTGGGCAGACTTGATACAAAATAGTCCAGTATTGCAATGCTTCACTGGATCAATCTGAAACTTTGCACACACACTGCTGCCATCTAGTGGCCAACATCTAAATTGCGCCTAAACTGCAATATTATATTGTGGCCTTTCTCTTGCATTTAAAAGAAAAAAAAGAAAAAAAAAAAAAAAGCATGTTTTTTTGTATGTGTTATCTTTTACCAGATCTAATGTGTTATATTCTCCTACATTTATTTCACATTTCCATAATCTTCAAAGTGTTTCCTTTCAAATGGTATCAACAATTGGCATATCCTTGCTTCAGGTCCTGAGCTACAGGCAGTTATATTTGGGGATTTCATTTTAGGTGAAAATTGAAAATTGAGTCCGATCCTTAAGAGGTTAAACAACCGAAATCCAACTGTCTGGCAGAGACACTCCCCCTCTCTCTCTCTCACCAGTAACACGCTACTGAATAAATCCACTACTGTCTGGCAGAGACACTCCCCCTCTCTCTCTCTCACCAGTAACACGCTACTGAATAAATCCACTACTGTCTGGCAGAGACACTCCCCCTCTCTCTCTCTCACCAGTAACACGCTACTGAATAAATCCACTACTGTCTGGCAGAGACACTCCCCCTCTCTCTCTCTCACCAGTAACACGCTACTGAATAAATCCACTACTGTCTGGCAGAGACACTCCCCCTCTCTCTCTCTCACCAGTAACACGCTACTGAATAAATCCACTACTGTCTGGCAGAGACACTCCCCCTCTCTCTCTCTCACCAGTAACACGCTACTGAATAAATCCACTACTGTCTGGCAGAGACACTCCCCCTCTCTCTCTCACCAGTAACAAGCTACTGAATAAATCCACTACTGTCTGGCAGAGACACTCCCCCTCTCTCTCTCACCAGTAACAAGCTACTGAATAAATCCACTACTGTCTGGCAGAGACACTCCCCCTCTCTCTCTCTCACCAGTAACAAGCTACTGAATAAATCCACTACTGTCTGGCAGAGACACTCCCCCTCTCTCTCTCACCAGTAACAAGCTACTGAATAAATCCACTACTGTCTGGCAGAGACACTCCCCCTCTCTCTCTTTCACCAGTAACAAGCTACTGAATAAATCCACTACTGTCTGGCAGAGACACTCCCCCTCTCTCTCTCACCAGTAACAAGCTACTGAATAAATCCACTACTGTCTGGCAGAGACACTCCCCCTCTCTCTCTCACCAGTAACAAGCTACTGAATAAATCCACTACTGTCTGGCAGAGACACTCCCCCTCTCTCTCTCTCACCAGTAACACGCTACTGAATAAATCCACTACTGTCTGGCAGAGACACTCCCCCTCTCTCTCTCTCACCAGTAACACGCTACTGAATAAATCCACTACTGTCTGGCAGAGACACTCCCCCCTCTCTCTCTCTCACCAGTAACACGCTACTGAATAAATCCACTACTGTCTGGCAGAGACACTCCCCCTCTCTCTCTCTCACCAGTAACACGCTACTGAATAAATCCACTACTGTCTGGCAGAGACACTCCCCCTCTCTCTCTCTCACCAGTAACACGCTACTGAATAAATCCACTACTGTCTGGCAGAGACACTCCCTCTCTCTCTCTCTCACCAGTAACACGCTACTGAATAAATCCACTACTGTCTGGCAGAGACACTCCCCCTCTCTCTCTCTCACCAGTAACACGCTACTGAATAAATCCACTACTGTCTGGCAGAGACACTCCCCCTCTCTCTCTCTCACCAGTAACACGCTACTGAATAAATCCACTACTGTCTGGCAGAGACACTCCCCCTCTCTCTCTCACCAGTAACACGCTACTGAATAAATCCACTACTGTCTGGCAGAGACACTCCCCCTCTCTCTCTCTCACCAGTAACACGCTACTGAATAAATCCACTACTGTCTGGCAGAGACACTCCCCCCTCTCTCTCTCACCAGTAACACGCTACTGAATAAATCCACTACTGTCTGGCAGAGACACTCCCCCTCTCTCTCTCTCACCAGTAACACGCTACTGAATAAATCCACTACTGTCTGGCAGAGACACTCCCCCTCTCTCTCTCTCACCAGTAACACGCTACTGAATAAATCCACTACTGTCTGGCAGAGACACTCCCCCTCTCTCTCTCTCACCAGTAACACGCTACTGAATAAATCCACTACTGTCTGGCAGAGACACTCCCCCTCTCTCTCTCTCACCAGTAACACGCTACTGAATAAATCCACTACTGTCTGGCAGAGACACTCCCCCTCTCTCTCTCTCACCAGTAACACGCTACTGAATAAATCCACTACTGTCTGGCAGAGACACTCCCCCTCTCTCTCTCTCTCTCACCAGTAACACGCTACTGAATAAATCCACTACTGTCTGGCAGAGACACTCCCCCTCTCTCTCTCTCACCAGTAACACGCTACTGAATAAATCCACTACTGTCTGGCAGAGACACTCCCCCTCTCTCTCTCTCACCAGTAACACGCTACTGAATAAATCCACTACTGTCTGGCAGAGACACTCCCCCTCTCTCTCTCTCACCAGTAACACGCTACTGAATAAATCCACTACTGTCTGGCAGAGACACTCCCCTCTCTCTCTCTCTCACCAGTAACACGCTACTGAATAAATCCACTACTGTCTGGCAGAGACACTCCCCCTCTCTCTCTCTCTCACCAGTAACACGCTACTGAATAAATCCACTACTGTCTGGCAGAGACACTCCCCCTCTCTCTCTCTCACCAGTAACACGCTACTGAATAAATCCACTACTGTCTGGCAGAGACACTCCCCCTCTCTCTCTCTCACCAGTAACACGCTACTGAATAAATCCACTACTGTCTGGCAGAGACACTCCCCCTCTCTCTCTCTCACCAGTAACACGCTACTGAATAAATCCACTACTGTCTGGCAGAGACACTCCCCTCTCTCTCTCTCACCAGTAACACGCTACTGAATAAATCCACTACTGTCTGGCAGAGACACTCCCCCCTCTCTCTCTCACCAGTAACACGCTACTGAATAAATCCACTACTGTCTGGCAGAGACACTCCCCCTCTCTCTCTCTCACCAGTAACACGCTACTGAATAAATCCACTACTGTCTGGCAGAGACACTCCCCCTCTCTCTCTCTCACCAGTAACACGCTACTGAATAAATCCACTACTGTCTGGCAGAGACACTCCCCCTCTCTCTCTCTCACCAGTAACACGCTACTGAATAAATCCACTACTGTCTGGCAGAGACACTCCCCCTCTCTCTCTCACCAGTAACACGCTACTGAATAAATCCACTACTGTCTGGCAGAGACACTCCCCCTCTCTCTCTCACCAGTAACACGCTACTGAATAAATCCACTACTGTCTGGCAGAGACACTCCCCCTCTCTCTCTCACCAGTAACACGCTTACTGAATAAATCCACTACTGTCTGGCAGAGACACTCCCCTCCTCTCTCTCTCACCAGTAACACGCTACTGAATAAATCCACTACTGTCTGGCAGAGACACTCCCCCTCCTCTCTCTCACCAGTAACACGCTACTGAATAAATCCACTACTGTCTGGCAGAGACACTCCCCCTCTCTCTCTCTCACCAGTAACACGCTACTGAATAAATCCACTACTGTCTGGCAGAGACACTCCCCCTCTCTCTCTCTCACCAGTAACACGCTACTGAATAAATCCACTACTGTCTGGCAGAGACACTCCCCCCTCTCTCTCTCACCAGTAACACGCTACTGAATAAATCCACTACTGTCTGGCAGAGACACTCCCCCCTCTCTCTCTCTCACCAGTAACACGCTACTGAATAAATCCACTACTGTCTGGCAGAGACACTCCCCCTCTCTCTCTCTCACCAGTAACACGCTACTGAATAAATCCACTACTGTCTGGCAGAGACACTCCCCCTCTCTCTCTCACCAGTAACACGCTACTGAATAAATCCACTACTGTCTGGCAGAGACACTCCCCCCTCTCTCTCTCACCAGTAACACGCTACTGAATAAATCCACTACTGTCTGGCAGAGACACTCCCCCTCTCTCTCTCTCACCAGTAACACGCTACTGAATAAATCCACTACTGTCTGGCAGAGACACTCCCCCTCTCTCTCTCTCACCAGTAACACGCTACTGAATAAATCCACTACTGTCTGGCAGAGACACTCCCCCTCTCTCTCTCTCACCAGTAACACGCTACTGAATAAATCCACTACTGTCTGGCAGAGACACTCCCCCTCTCTCTCTCTCACCAGTAACACGCTACTGAATAAATCCACTACTGTCTGGCAGAGACACTCCCCCCTCTCTCTCTCACCAGTAACACGCTACTGAATAAATCCACTACTGTCTGGCAGAGACACTCCCCCTCTCTCTCTCTCACCAGTAACACGCTACTGAATAAATCCACTACTGTCTGGCAGAGACACTCCCCCTCTCTCTCTCTCACCAGTAACACGCTACTGAATAAATCCACTACTGTCTGGCAGAGACACTCCCCCTCTCTCTCTCTCACCAGTAACACGCTACTGAATAAATCCACTACTGTCTGGCAGAGACACTCCCCCTCTCTCTCTCTCACCAGTAACACGCTACTGAATAAATCCACTACTGTCTGGCAGAGACACTCCCCCTCTCTCTCTCTCACCAGTAACACGCTACTGAATAAATCCACTACTGTCTGGCAGAGACACTCCCCTCTCTCTCTCTCACCAGTAACACGCTACTGAATAAATCCACTACTGTCTGGCAGAGACACTCCCCCTCTCTCTCTCTCACCAGTAACACGCTACTGAATAAATCCACTACTGTCTGGCAGAGACACTCCCCCTCTCTCTCTCTCACCAGTAACACGCTACTGAATAAATCCACTACTGTCTGGCAGAGACACTCCCCCTCTCTCTCTCTCACCAGTAACACGCTACTGAATAAATCCACTACTGTCTGGCAGAGACACTCCCCTCTCTCTCTCTCACCAGTAACACGCTACTGAATAAATCCACTACTGTCTGGCAGAGACACTCCCCTCTCTCTCTCTCTCACCAGTAACACGCTACTGAATAAATCCACTACTGTCTGGCAGAGACACTCCCCCTCTCTCTCTCTCTCACCAGTAACACGCTACTGAATAAATCCACTACTGTCTGGCAGAGACACTCCCCTCTCTCTCTCTCACCAGTAACACGCTACTGAATAAATCCACTACTGTCTGGCAGAGACACTCCCCCTCTCTCTCTCTCACCAGTAACACGCTACTGAATAAATCCACTACTGTCTGGCAGAGACACTCCCCCTCTCTCTCTCACCAGTAACACGCTACTGAATAAATCCACTACTGTCTGGCAGAGACACTCCCCCTCTCTCTCTCTCACCAGTAACACGCTACTGAATAAATCCACTACTGTCTGGCAGAGACACTCCCCCTCTCTCTCTCTCACCAGTAACACGCTACTGAATAAATCCACTACTGTCTGGCAGAGACACTCCCCCCTCTCTCTCTCTCACCAGTAACACGCTACTGAATAAATCCACTACTGTCTGGCAGAGACACTCCCCCCTCTCTCTCACCAGTAACACGCTACTGAATAAATCCACTACTGTCTGGCAGAGACACTCCCCTCTCTCTCTCTCACCAGTAACACGCTACTGAATAAATCCACTACTGTCTGGCAGAGACACTCCCCCTCTCTCTCTCTCTCACCAGTAACACGCTACTGAATAAATCCACTACTGTCTGGCAGAGACACTCCCCCCTCTCTCTCTCTCACCAGTAACACGCTACTGAATAAATCCACTACTGTCTGGCAGAGACACTCCCCCCCTCTCTCTCTCACCAGTAACACGCTACTGAATAAATCCACTACTGTCTGGCAGAGACACTCCCCCTCTCTCTCTCTCTCACCAGTAACACGCTACTGAATAAATCCACTACTGTCTGGCAGAGACACTCCCCCTCTCTCTCTCTCACCAGTAACACGCTACTGAATAAATCCACTACTGTCTGGCAGAGACACTCCCCTCTCTCTCTCTCACCAGTAACACGCTACTGAATAAATCCACTACTGTCTGGCAGAGACACTCCCCCTCTCTCTCTCTCACCAGTAACACGCTACTGAATAAATCCACTACTGTCTGGCAGAGACACTCCCCTCTCTCTCTCTCACCAGTAACACGCTACTGAATAAATCCACTACTGTCTGGCAGAGACACTCCCCCTCTCTCTCTCTCACCAGTAACACGCTACTGAATAAATCCACTACTGTCTGGCAGAGACACTCCCCCTCTCTCTCTCTCACCAGTAACACGCTACTGAATAAATCCACTACTGTCTGGCAGAGACACTCCCCCTCTCTCTCTCTCACCAGTAACACGCTACTGAATAAATCCACTACTGTCTGGCAGAGACACTCCCCCTCTCTCTCTCTCACCAGTAACACGCTACTGAATAAATCCACTACTGTCTGGCAGAGACACTCCCCCTCTCTCTCTCTCACCAGTAACACGCTACTGAATAAATCCACTACTGTCTGGCAGAGACACTCCCCCTCTCTCTCTCTCACCAGTAACACGCTACTGAATAAATCCACTACTGTCTGGCAGAGACACTCCCCCTCTCTCTCTCTCACCAGTAACACGCTACTGAATAAATCCACTACTGTCTGGCAGAGACACTCCCCCTCTCTCTCTCTCACCAGTAACACGCTACTGAATAAATCCACTACTGTCTGGCAGAGACACTCCCCCTCTCTCTCTCTCACCAGTAACACGCTACTGAATAAATCCACTACTGTCTGGCAGAGACACTCCCCCTCTCTCTCTCTCACCAGTAACACGCTACTGAATAAATCCACTACTGTCTGGCAGAGACACTCCCTCTCTCTCTCACCAGTAACACGCTACTGAATAAATCCACTACTGTCTGGCAGAGACACTCCCCCTCTCTCTCTCTCACCAGTAACACGCTACTGAATAAATCCACTACTGTCTGGCAGAGACACTCCCCCCTCTCTCTCTCACCAGTAACACGCTACTGAATAAATCCACTACTGTCTGGCAGAGACACTCCCCCTCTCTCTCTCTCACCAGTAACACGCTACTGAATAAATCCACTACTGTCTGGCAGAGACACTCCCCCTCTCTCTCTCTCACCAGTAACACGCTACTGAATAAATCCACTACTGTCTGGCAGAGACACTCCCCTCTCTCTCTCTCACCAGTAACACGCTACTGAATAAATCCACTACTGTCTGGCAGAGACACTCCCCCTCTCTCTCTCTCACCAGTAACACGCTACTGAATAAATCCACTACTGTCTGGCAGAGACACTCCCCCCTCTCTCTCTCTCACCAGTAACACGCTACTGAATAAATCCACTACTGTCTGGCAGAGACACTCCCCCCTCTCTCTCTCTCACCAGTAACACGCTACTGAATAAATCCACTACTGTCTGGCAGAGACACTCCCCCTCTCTCTCTCACCAGTAACACGCTACTGAATAAATCCACTACTGTCTGGCAGAGACACTCCCCCCTCTCTCTCTCACCAGTAACACGCTACTGAATAAATCCACTACTGTCTGGCAGAGACACTCCCCCTCTCTCTCTCTCACCAGTAACACGCTACTGAATAAATCCACTACTGTCTGGCAGAGACACTCCCCTCCCTCTCTCTCTCACCAGTAACACGCTACTGAATAAATCCACTACTGTCTGGCAGAGACTCTCTCTCTCTCACCAGTAACACGCTACTGAATAAATCCACTACTGTCTGGCAGAGACACTCCCCCTCTCTCTCTCTCACCAGTAACACGCTACTGAATAAATCCACTACTGTCTGGCAGAGACACTCCCCCTCTCTCTCTCTCACCAGTAACACGCTACTGAATAAATCCACTACTGTCTGGCAGAGCACCTACTCTCTCTCTCTACCAGTAACACGCTACTGAATAAATCCACTACTGTCTGGCAGAGACACTCCCCCTCTCTCTCTCACCAGTAACACGCTACTGAATAAATCCACTACTGTCTGGCAGAGACACTCCCCCCTCTCTCTCTCTCACCAGTAACACGCTACTGAATAAATCCACTACTGTCTGGCAGAGACACTCCCCCTCTCTCTCTCTCACCAGTAACACGCTACTGAATAAATCCACTACTGTCTGGCAGAGACACTCCCCCTCTCTCTCTCTCACCAGTAACACGCTACTGAATAAATCCACTACTGTCTGGCAGAGACACTCCCCCTCTCTCTCTCTCACCAGTAACACGCTACTGAATAAATCCACTACTGTCTGGCAGAGACACTCCCCCTCTCTCTCTCTCACCAGTAACACGCTACTGAATAAATCCACTACTGTCTGGCAGAGACACTCCCCCTCTCTCTCTCTCACCAGTAACACGCTACTGAATAAATCCACTACTGTCTGGCAGAGACACTCCCCCTCTCTCTCTCACCAGTAACACGCTACTGAATAAATCCACTACTGTCTGGCAGAGACACTCCCCCCTCTCTCTCTCTCACCAGTAACACGCTACTGAATAAATCCACTACTGTCTGGCAGAGACACTCCCCCTCTCTCTCTCTCACCAGTAACACGCTACTGAATAAATCCACTACTGTCTGGCAGAGACACTCCCCCTCTCTCTCTCTCACCAGTAACACGCTACTGAATAAATCCACTACTGTCTGGCAGAGACACTCCCCCCTCTCTCTCTCACCAGTAACACGCTACTGAATAAATCCACTACTGTCTGGCAGAGACACTCCCCCTCTCTCTCTCTCACCAGTAACACGCTACTGAATAAATCCACTACTGTCTGGCAGAGACACTCCCCTCTCTCTCTCACCAGTAACACGCTACTGAATAAATCCACTACTGTCTGGCAGAGACACTCCCCCTCTCTCTCTCACCAGTAACACGCTACTGAATAAATCCACTACTGTCTGGCAGAGACACTCCCCCTCTCTCTCTCTCACCAGTAACACGCTACTGAATAAATCCACTACTGTCTGGCAGAGACACTCCCCCCTCTCTCTCTCACCAGTAACACGCTACTGAATAAATCCACTACTGTCTGGCAGAGACACTCCCCCTCTCTCTCTCTCACCAGTAACACGCTACTGAATAAATCCACTACTGTCTGGCAGAGACACTCCCCTCTCTCTCTCTCACCAGTAACACGCTACTGAATAAATCCACTACTGTCTGGCAGAGACACTCCCCCTCTCTCTCTCTCACCAGTAACACGCTACTGAATAAATCCACTACTGTCTGGCAGAGACACTCCCCCTCTCTCTCTCTCACCAGTAACACGCTACTGAATAAATCCACTACTGTCTGGCAGAGACACTCCCCTCTCTCTCTCTCACCAGTAACACGCTACTGAATAAATCCACTACTGTCTGGCAGAGACACTCCCCCTCTCTCTCTCTCACCAGTAACACGCTACTGAATAAATCCACTACTGTCTGGCAGAGACACTCCCCCCTCTCTCTCTCTCACCAGTAACACGCTACTGAATAAATCCACTACTGTCTGGCAGAGACACTCCCCCTCTCTCTCTCTCACCAGTAACACGCTACTGAATAAATCCACTACTGTCTGGCAGAGACACTCCCCCTCTCTCTCTCTCACCAGTAACACGCTACTGAATAAATCCACTACTGTCTGGCAGAGACACTCCCCTCTCTCTCTCTCACCAGTAACACGCTACTGAATAAATCCACTACTGTCTGGCAGAGACACTCCCCCTCTCTCTCTCTCACCAGTAACACGCTACTGAATAAATCCACTACTGTCTGGCAGAGACACTCCCCCTCTCTCTCTCTCACCAGTAACACGCTACTGAATAAATCCACTACTGTCTGGCAGAGACACTCCCCCTCTCTCTCTCTCACCAGTAACACGCTACTGAATAAATCCACTACTGTCTGGCAGAGACACTCCCCCTCTCTCTCTCTCACCAGTAACACGCTACTGAATAAATCCACTACTGTCTGGCAGAGACACTCCCCCTTCTCTCTCTCTCACCAGTAACACGCTACTGAATAAATCCACTACTGTCTGGCAGAGACACTCCCCCTCTCTCTCTCTCTCTCACCAGTAACACGCTACTGAATAAATCCACTACTGTCTGGCAGAGACACTCCCCCTCTCTCTCTCTCACCAGTAACACGCTACTGAATAAATCCACTACTGTCTGGCAGAGACACTCCCCCTCTCTCTCTCTCACCAGTAACACGCTACTGAATAAATCCACTACTGTCTGGCAGAGACACTCCCCTCTCTCTCTCTCACCAGTAACACGCTACTGAATAAATCCACTACTGTCTGGCAGAGACACTCCCCCTCTCTCTCTCTCACCAGTAACACGCTACTGAATAAATCCACTACTGTCTGGCAGAGACACTCCCCCCTCTCTCTCTCTCACCAGTAACACGCTACTGAATAAATCCACTACTGTCTGGCAGAGACACTCCCCCTCTCTCTCTCTCACCAGTAACACGCTACTGAATAAATCCACTACTGTCTGGCAGAGACACTCCCCTCTCTCTCTCTCACCAGTAACACGCTACTGAATAAATCCACTACTGTCTGGCAGAGACACTCCCCCTCTCTCTCTCTCACCAGTAACACGCTACTGAATAAATCCACTACTGTCTGGCAGAGACACTCCCCCTCTCTCCTCTCACCAGTAACACGCTACTGAATAAATCCACTACTGTCTGGCAGAGACACTCCCCCCTCTCTCTCTCACCAGTAACACGCTACTGAATAAATCCACTACTGTCTGGCAGAGACACTCCCCCTCTCTCTCTCTCACCAGTAACACGCTACTGAATAAATCCACTACTGTCTGGCAGAGACACTCCCCCCCCCTCTCTCTCTCACCAGTAACACGCTACTGAATAAATCCACTACTGTCTGGCAGAGACACTCCCCCTCTCTCTCTCTCACCAGTAACACGCTACTGAATAAATCCACTACTGTCTGGCAGAGACACTCCCCCTCTCTCTCTCTCACCAGTAACACGCTACTGAATAAATCCACTACTGTCTGGCAGAGACACTCCCCCTCTCTCTCTCTCACCAGTAACACGCTACTGAATAAATCCACTACTGTCTGGCAGAGACACTCCCTCTCTCTCTCTCACCAGTAACACGCTACTGAATAAATCCACTACTGTCTGGCAGAGACACTCCCCCCCTCTCTCTCTCACCAGTAACACGCTACTGAATAAATCCACTACTGTCTGGCAGAGACACTCCCCCTCTCTCTCTCTCACCAGTAACACGCTACTGAATAAATCCACTACTGTCTGGCAGAGACACTCCCCCCTCTCTCTCTCTCACCAGTAACACGCTACTGAATAAATCCACTACTGTCTGGCAGAGACACTCCCCCTCTCTCTCTCTCACCAGTAACACGCTACTGAATAAATCCACTACTGTCTGGCAGAGACACTCCCCTCTCTCTCTCTCACCAGTAACACGCTACTGAATAAATCCACTACTGTCTGGCAGAGACACTCCCCCTCTCTCTCTCTCACCAGTAACACGCTACTGAATAAATCCACTACTGTCTGGCAGAGACACTCCCCCTCTCTCTCTCTCACCAGTAACACGCTACTGAATAAATCCACT